>NW_027207418.1:300000-424000 GCF_963455315.2 Globicephala melas
TTGCAAAGGAAATCTGCACTACAATGAAGTCTCACTTCCCCCCGGTCAAAAGGGCCATCTGAAAAAAGTGTAAAATCCAGAAAGGCAGGACAGGCCATGGAGAACTGGGAGCCTTGTTATACTGATGGGCGGGATGTAAATTGCCAACAGCCACTCGGGAGAAGTGTATGGTGTTTCCTGAAACATCTAAAAAACAAAGCAACAGAGCCTAGGGCACTTCCACTTATGGTCCTATAGCTTAGGGAAATTAAAATCAAAAAGACACAGCCACCCCAAAGTTTGGGACGCCTCTGTTTACAAGAACCTCGTTTACAGTACAAGTTCAACATCGTAGAAAGTGAAAAATGGATAAAGAAGTTGTGGTATTTACTTACAAAGCAATATCACTCAGCAATGAAATCTATGTCATCAGGCCCTTAGCAGCACAATGAGTGGATTCAGGTATGATGATTCTAACTGAAATAAGTCACACAGAAAAAGAAACATCATAAGATATCAGTAATACACGGAATGTAAACTTGGCTACACAGGAACTGAATTACAGAACAGAACAGTGTCTCAAATTTAGAAAACCAACTTATGCTTGCTTAAGGGTAAAGGTGAGTTGGGGTGCTGCATAAAACCAGAGATTGAAATGAGCACAGATAAAGTTCCTTAAGCCAAATATGGAATAGACAAGAGCTACTCCTTGCTCAATGAAATGGACTCAACACCCCATATTAAACGCCTAAGAATGTACCTGACTAGTAAGTATCTTAAAACCTATGGATTGCTATGTCTCCGAAAGAGAATCAAGCATGTGTACAGGGGCATAAACGCAGCAGTGATAGGATTGGAGAGGTTCGGTGAGCAAATGAAGACCCTTTGAAGTCATATTGCCTGGTACCCATTCCACGGGTCTCAACTCTCCAGGTTTAAGGTATTCTTCCTTCAGCTAAAACATGCATGTGGAACCCAGAGTATGATCAACCGTGTGAACGGGAGACGTGTTCAAATATGTCTCAGTTTTCCTCCCCTGGTACTCGGGTGCAACATTCCAGATGCTTTACTAACACTCTCCCCACTTGGAGAGTCAGTCCCTTTAACCTCCTGTTTCGTCCAGTTTGCAATTTCTGCGGAACATGAACAGGAATAGGGAGAATCAATGAGAGACTAGCTGGAGGTCTCTGGAAGGGCAAATTTAACTCTCATTTCCCACCAGGAAGAGGAAATAACCAAAGGCTCAGCGTGCCGTGCCGGAACCAGATTAGGGCCTGAAGCCATCCTGCGGTGTTGCGGCCAGGTCACAAGAAAGCGAGTTGAAGAAAGGAGCTCAGGGGCACTGTAATTCACAAACCTGCAGAGTTATAAATGACAGCTATCGTCCAAAAATATACTGAGGTAAGGCTGCCAAGAGGACTTGAAAGCGGGGCAGAATTGCAGGAAACCGATTTCAGGAGGTAGACTGGAATTGCATTGAAAGCATAGGAAAAGAGGCAGAACGTCCACAATGATGCACTTGGCCAAAAAGGGCGTATGCGTTTTTTCCTGAATATATTCAGGAAAAAACGCATACGCCCTTTTTGGCCAACCAAGCAAGCTTGCAAAGGAAATCTGCACTACAATGAAGTCTCACTTCCCCCCGGTCAAAAGGGCCATCTGAAAAAAGTGTAAAATCCAGAAAGGCAGGACAGGCCATGGAGAACTGGGAGCCTTGTTATGCTGATGGGCGGGATGTAAATTGCCAACAGACACTCGGGAGAAGTGTATGGTGTTTCCGGAAACATCTAAAAAACAAAGCAACAGAGCCTAGGGCACTTCCACTTATGGTCCTATAGCTTAGTGAAATTAAAATCAAAAAGACACAGCCACCCCAAAGTTTGGGACGCCTCTGTTTACAAGAACCTCGTTTACCGTACAAGTTCAATATCACAGAAAGTGAAAAATGGATAAAGAACTTGTGCTACTTACGTACAATGCAGTATCACTCAGCAATGAAATCTATGTCATCAGGCCCGTAGCAGCATAATGAGTGGATTCAGGTACGATGATTCTAACTGAAATAAGTCACACAGAAAAAGAAACATCATAAGATATCACTAATACACGGAATGTAAACTTGGCTACACAGGAACTGAATTACAGAACAGAACAGGGTCTCAAATTTAGAAAACCAACTTATGCTTGCTTAAGGGGAAAGGTGAGTTGGGGTGCTGCATAAAACCAGAGATTGAAATGAGCACAGATAAAGTTCCTTAAGCCAAATATGGAATAGACAAGAGCTACTCCTTGCTCAATGAAATGGACTCAACACCGCATATTAAACGCCTAAGAATGTACCTGACTAGTAAGTATCTTAAAACCTACGGATTGCTATGTCTCCGAAAGAGAATCAAGCATGTGTACAGGGGCATAAACGCAGCAGTGATAGGATTGGAGAGGTTCGGTGAGCAAATGAAGACCCTTAGAAGTCATATTGCATGGTACCCATTCCACGGGTTTCAACTACCCAGGTTTAAGGTATTCTTCCTTCAGCTAAAACATGCATGTGGAACCTAGAGTATGATCAACCATGTGATCAGGAGACGTGTTCAAATATGTCTCAGTTTTCGTACCCTGGTACTCGGGTGCAACATTCCAGACGCTTTACTAACACTCTCCCGACTTGGAGAGTCAGTCCCTTTAACCTCCTGTTTGGCCCAGTTTGCAATTTCTGCGGAAGATGAACAGGAATAGGGAGAACCAATGAGAGAATAGCTGGAGGTGTCTGGACGGGCAAATTTAACTCTCATTTCCCACCAGGAAGAGGAATTAACCAAAGGCTCAGCGTGCCGTGCCGGAACCAGATTAGGGCCTGAAGCCATCCTGCGGTGTTGCGGCCAGGTCACAAGAAAGCGAGTTGAAGAAAGGAGCTCAGGGGCACTGTAATTCACAAACCTGCAGAGTTATAAATGACAGCTATCGTCCAAAAATATACTGAAGTAAGGCTGCCAAGAGGACTTGAAAGCGGGGCAGAATTGCAGGAAACCGATTTCAGGAGGTAGACTGGAATTGCATTGAAAGCATAGGAAAAGAGGCAGAACGTCCACAATGATGCACTTGGCCAAAAAGGGCGTATGCGTTTTCTCCTGAATATATTCAGGAAAAAACGCATACGCCCTTTTTGGCCAACCAAGCAAGCTTGCAGAGGAAATCTGCACTACAATGAAGTCTCACTTCCCCCCGGTCAAAAGGGCCATCTGAAAAAAGTGTAAAATCCAGAAAGGCAGGACAGGCCATGGAGAACTGGGAGCCTTGTTATGCTGATGGGCGGGATGTAAATTGCCAACAGACACTCGGGAGAAGTGTATGGTGTTTCCTGAAACATCTAAAAAACAAAGCAACAGAGCCTAGGGCACTTCCACTTATGGTCCTATGCTTAGGGAAATTAAAATCAAAAAGACACAGCCACCCCAAAATTTGGGACGCCTCTGTTTACAAGAACCTCGTTTACCGTAGAAGTTCAATATCATAGAAAGGGAAAAATGGATAAAGAACTTGTGGTACTTACGTACAATGCAGTATCACTCAGCAATGAAATCTATGTCATCAGGCCCGTAGCAGCATAATGAGTGGATTCAGGTACGATGATTCTAACTGAAATAAGTCACACAGAAAAAGAAATATCATAAGATGTCAGTAATACACGGAATGTAAACTTGGCTACACAGGAACTGAATTCCAAAACAGAACAGGGTCTCAAATTTAGAAAACCAACTTATGCTTGCTTAAGGGGAAAGGTGAGTTGGGGTGCTGCATAAAACCAGAGATTGAAATGAGCACAGATAAAGTTCCTTAAGCCAAATATGGAATAGACAAGAGCTACTCCTTGCTCAATGAAATGGACTCAACACCCCATATTATACGCCTAAGAATGTACCTGACTAGTAAGTATCTTAAAACCTATGGATTGCTATGTCTCCAAAAGAGAATCAAGCGTGTGTACAGGGGCATAAAGGCAGCAGTGATAGGATTGGAGAGGTTCGGTGAGCAAATGAAGACCCTTAGAAGTCATATTGCATGGTACCCATTACAAGGGTCTCAACTCTCCAGGTTTAAGGTATTCTTCCTTCAGCTAAAACATGCATGTGGAACCTAGAGTATGATCAACCATGTGATCGGGAGACGTGTTCAAATATGTCTCAGTTTTCCTACCCTGGTACTCAGGTGCAACATTCCAGAAGCTTTACTAACACTCTCCCGACTTGGAGAGTCAGTCCCTTTAACCTCCTGTTTGGCCCAGTTTGCAATTTCTGCGGAAGATGAACAGGAATAGCGAGAACCAATGAGAGACTAGCTGCAGGTCTCTGGACGGGCAAATTTAACTCTCATTTCCCACCAGGAAGAGGAATTAACCAAAGGCGAAGCGTGCCGTGCCGGAACCAGATTAGGGCCTGAAACCATCCTGCGGTGTTACGGCCAGCTCAAAAGAAAGCGAGTTGAAGAAAGGAGCTCAGGGGCACTGTAATTCACAAACCTGCAGAGTTATAAATGACAGCTATCGTCCAAAAATATACTGAAGTAAGGCTGCCAAGAGGACTTGAAACCGGGGCAGAATTGCAGGAAACCGATTTCAGGAGGTAGACTGGAATTGCATTGAAAGCATAGGAAAAGAGGCAGAACGTCCTCAATGATGCACTTGGCCAAAAAGAGTGTACGCGGTTTTTCCTGAATATATTCAGAAAAAAACGCGTACGCCCTTTTTGGCCAACCAAGCAAGCTTGCAAAGGAAAACTGCACTACAATGAAGTCTCACTTCCCCCCGGTCAAAAGGGCCATCTGAAAAATGTGTAAAATCCAGAAAGGCAGGACAGGCCATGGAGAACTGGGAGCCTTGTTATGTTGATGGGGGGGATGTAAATTGCCAACAGACACTCGGGAGAAGTGTATGGTGTTTCCTGAAACATCTAAAAAACAAAGCAACAGAGCCTAGGGCACTTGCACTTATGGTGCTATAGCTTAGGGAAATTAAAATCAAAAAGACACAGCCACCCCAAATTTGGGACGCCTCTGTTTACAAGAACCTCGTTTACCGTACAAGTTCAATATCACAGAAAGTGAAAAATGGATAAAGAACTTGTGGTACTTACGTACAATGCAGTATCACTCAGCAATGAAATCTATGTCATCAGGCCCGTAGCAGCATAATGAGTGGATTCAGGTATGATGATTCTAACTGAAATAAGTCACACAGAAAAAGACATCATAAGATATCACTTATACACGGAATGTAAACTTGGCTACACAGGAACTGAATTCCAAAACAGAACAGGGTCTCAAATTTAGAAAACCAACTTATGCTTGCTTAAGGGGAAAGGTGAGTTGGGGTGCTGCATAAAACCAGAGATTGAAATGAGCACAGATAAAGTTCCTTAAGCCAAATATGGAATAGACAAGAGCTACTCCTTGCTCAACGAAATGGACTCAACACCGCATATTAAACGCCTAAGAATGTACCTGACTAGTAAGTATCTTAAAATCTATGGATTGCTATGTCTCCGAAAGAGAATCAAGCGAGTGTACAGGGGCATAAACGCAGCAGTGATAGGATTGGAGAGGTTCGGTGAGCAAATGAAGACCCTTTGAAGTCATATTACATGGTACCCATTCCACGGGTCTCAACTCTCCAGGTTTAAGGTATTCTTCCTTCAGCTAAAACATGCATGTGGAACCCAGAGTATGGTCAACCGTGTGAACGGGAGACGTGTTCAAATATGTCTCAGTTTTCCTCCCCTGGTACTCGGGTGCAACATTCCAGACGCTTTACTAACACTCTCCCCACTTGGAGAGTCAGTCCCTTTAACCTCCTGTTTGGCCCAGTTTGCAATTTCTGCGGAAGATGAACAGGAATAGGGAGAACCAATGAGAGACTAGCTGGAGGTGTCTGGACGGGCAAATTTAACTCTCATTTCCCACCAGGAAGAGGAAATAACCAAAGGCTCAGCATGCCATGCCGGAACCAGATTAGGGCCTGAAGCCATCCTGCGGTGTTGCAGCCAGGTCACAAGAAAGCGAGTTGAAGAAAGGAGCTCAGGGGTACTGTAATTCACAAACCTGCAGAGTTATAAATGACAGCTATCATCCAAAAATATACTGAAGTAAGGCTGCCAAGAGGACTTGAAAGCGGGGCAGAATTGCAGGAAACCGATTTCAGGAGGTAGACTGGAATTGCATTGAAAGCATAGGAAAAGAGGCAGAACGTCCACAATGATGCACTTGGCCAAAAAGGGCGTATGCGTTTTCTCCTGAATATATTCAGGAAAAAACGCATACGCCCTTTTTGGCCAACCAAGCAAGCTTGCAGAGGAAATCTGCACTACAATGAAGTCTCACTTCCCCCCGGTCAAAAGGGCCATCTGAAAAAAGTGTAAAATCCAGAAAGGCAGGACAGGCCATGAAAAACTGGGAGCCTTGTTATGCTGATGGGCGAGATGTAAATTGCCAACAGCCACTGGGCAGAAGTGTATGGTGTTTCCTGAAACATCTAAAAAACAAAGCAACAGAGCCTAGGGCACTTCCACTTATGGTCCTATAGCTTAGGGAAATTAAAATCAAAAAGACACAGCCACCCCAAAGTTTGGGACGCCTCTGTTTACAAGAACCTCGTTTACAGTACAAGTTCAACATCGTAGAAAGTGAAAAATGGATAAAGAAGTTGTGGTATTTACTTACAAAGCAATATCACTCAGCAATGAAATCTATGTCATCAGGCCCTTAGCAGCACAATGTGTGGATTCAGGTATGACGATTCTAACTGAAATAAGTCACACAGAAAAAGAAACATCATAAGATATCAGTAATACACGGAATGTAAACTTGGCTACACAGGAACTGAATTATAGAACAGAACAGGGTCTCAAATTTAGAAAACCAACTTATGCTTGCTTAAGGGGAAAGGTGAGTTGGGGTGCTGCATAAAACCAGAGATTGAAATGAGCACAGATAAAGTTCCTTAAGCCAAATATGGAATAGACAAGAGCTACTCCTTGCTCAACGAAATGGACTCAACACCGCATATTAAACGCCTAAGAATGTACCTGACTAGTAAGTATCTTAAAACCTATGGATTGCTATGTCTCCGAAAGAGAATCAAGCATCTGTACAGGGGCATAAACGCAGCAGTGATAGGATTGGAGAGGTTCGGTGAGCAAATGAAGTCCCTTTGAAGTCATATTACATGGTACCCATTCCACGGGTCTCAACTCTCCAGGTTTAAGGTATTCTTCCTTCAGCTAAAACATGCATGTGGAACCCAGAGTATGGTCAACCGTGTGAACGGGAGACGTGTTCAAATATGTCTCAGTTTTCCTCCCCTGGTACTCGGGTGCAACATTCCAGACGCTTTACTAAAACTCTCCCCACTTGGAGAGTCAGTCCCTTTAACCTCCTGTTTGGCCCAGTTTGCAATTTCTGCGGAAGATGAACAGGAATAGGGAGAACCAATGAGAGACTAGCTGGAGGTGTCTGGACGGGCAAATTTAACTCTCATTTCCCACCAGGAATAAGAAATAACCAAAGGCTCAGCATGCCATGCCGGAACCAGATTAGGGCCTGAAGCCATCCTGCGGTGTTGCGGCCAGGTCACAAGAAAGCGAGTTGAAGAAAGGAGCTCAGGGCCACTGTAATTCACAAACCTGCAGAGTTATAAATGACAGCTATCGTCCAAAAATATACTGAGGTAAGGCTGCCAAGAGGACTTGAAAGCGGGGCAGAATTGCAGGAAACCGATTTCAGGAGGTAGACTGGAATTGCATTGAAAGCATAGGAAAAGAGGCAGAACGTCCACAATGATGCACTTGGCCAAAAAGTGCGTATGCGTTTTTTCCTGAATATATTCAGGAAAAAACGCATACGCACTTTTTGGCCAACCAAGCAAACTTGCAAAGGAAATCTGCACTACAATGAAGTCTCACTTCCCCCCGGTCAAAAGGGCTATCTGAAAAAAGTGTAAAATCCAGAAAGGCAGGACAGGCCATGGAAAACTGGGAGCCTTGTTATGCTGATGGGCGGGATGTAAATTGCCAACAGACACTCGGGAGAAGTGTATGGTGTTTCCTGAAACATCTAAAAAACAAAGCAACAGAGCCTAGGGCACTTCCACTTATGGTCCTATAGCTTAGGGAAATTAAAATCAAAAAGACACAGCCACCCCAAAGTTTGGGACGCCTCTGTTTACAAGAACCTCGTTTACGGTACAAGTTCAACATCGTAGAAAGTGAAAAATGGATAAAGAAGTTGTGGTATTTACTTACAAAGCAATATCACTCAGCAATGAAATCTATGTCATCAGGCCCTTAGCAGCACAATGAGTGGATTCAGGTATGATGATTCTAACTGAAATAAGTCACACAGAAAAAGAAACATCATAAGATATCAGTAATACACGGAATGTAAACTTGGCTACACAGGAACTGAATTACAGAACAGAACAGGGTCTCAAATTTAGAAAACCAACTTATGCTTGCTTAAGGGGAAAGGTGAGTTGGGGTGCTGCATAAAACCAGAGATCGAAATGAGCACAGATAAAGTTCCTTAAGCCAAATGTGGAATAGACAAGAGCTACTCCTTGCTCAATGAAATGGACTCAACACCCCATATTAAACGCCTAAGAATGTACCTGACTAGTAAGTATCTTAAAACCTATGGATTGCTATGTCTCCAAAAGAGAATCAAGCGTGTGTACAGGGGCATAAACGCAGCAGTGATAGGATTGGAGAGGTTTGGTGAGGAAATGAAGACCCTTTGAAGTCATATTGCATGGTACCCATTCCACGGGTCTCAACTCTCCAGGTTTAAGGTATTCTTCCTTCAGCTAAAACATGCATGTGGAACCCAGAGTATGATCAACCGTGTGAACGGGAGACGTGTTCAAATATGTCTCAGTTTTCCTCCCCTGGTACTCGGGTGCAACATTCCAGACGCTTTACTAACACTCTCCCCACTTGGAGAGTCAGTCCCTTTAACCTCCTGTTTGGCCCAGTTTGCAATTTCTGCGGAAGATGAACAGGAATTGGGAGAACCAATGAGAGACTAGCTGGAGGTCTCTGGACGGGCAAATTTAACTCTCATTTCCCACCAGGAAGAGGAAGTAACCAAAGGCTCAGCGTGCCATGCCGGAACCATATTAGGGCCTGAAGCCATCCTGCGGTGTTGCGGCCAGCTCAAAAGAAAGCGAGGTGAAGAAAGGAGCTCAGGGGCACTGTAATTCACAAACCTGCAGAGTTATAAATGACAGCTATCGTCCAAAAATATACTGAGGTAAGGCTGCCAAGAGGACTTGAAAGCGGGGCAGAATTGCAGGAAACCGATTTCAGGAGGTAGACTGGAATTGCATTGAAAGCATAGGAAAAGAGGCAGAACGTCCACAATGATGCACTTGGCCAAAAAGGGCGTATGCGTTTTTTCCTGAATATATTCAGGAAAAAACGCATACGCCCTTTTTGGCCAACCAAGCAAACTTGCAAAGGAAATCTGCACTACAATGAAGTCTCACTTCCCCCCGGTCAAAAGGGCCATCTGAAAAAAGTGTAAAATCCAGAAAGTCAGGACAGGCCATGGAGAACTGGGAGCCTTGTTATGCTGATGGGCGGGATGTAAATTGCCAACAGACACTCGGGAGAAGTGTATGGTGTTTCCTGAAACATCTAAAAAACAAAGCAACAGAGCCTAGGGCACTTCCACTTATGGTCCTATAGCTTAGGGAAATTAAAATCAAAAAGACACAGCCACCCCAAAGTTTGGGACGCCTCTGTTTACAAGAACCTCGTTTACCGTACAAGTTCAACATCGCAGAAAGTGAAAAATGGATAAAGAAGTTGTGGTATTTACTTACAAAGCAATATCACTCAGCAATGAAATCTATGTCATCAGGCCCTTAGCAGCACAATGAGTGGATTCAGGTACGATAATTCTAACTGAAATAAGTCACACAGAAAAGGAAACATCATAAGATATCACTAATACACGGAATGTAAACTTGGATACACAGGTACTGAATTCCAAAACAGAACAGGGTCTCAAATTTAGAAAACCAACTTATGCTTGCTTAAGGGGAAAGGTGAGTTGGGGTGCTGCATAAAACCAGAGATTGAAATGAGCACAGATAAAGTTCCTTAAGCCAAATATGGAATAGACAAGAGCTACTCCTTGCTCAATGAAATGGACTCAACACCCCATATTAAACGCCTAAGAATGTACCTGACTTGTAAGTATCTTAAAACCTATGGATTGCTATGTCTCCAAAAGAGAATCAAGCGTGTGTACAGGGGCATAAACGCAGCAGTGATAGGATTGGAGAGGTTCGGTTAGCAAATGAAGACCCTTTGAAGTCTTATTGCATGGTACCCATTCCAAGGGTCTCAACTCTCCAGGTTTCAGGTATTCTTCCTTCAGCTTAAACATGCATGTGGAACCCAGAGTATGATCAACCGTGTGAACGGGAGACGTGTTCAAATATGTCTCAGTTTTCGTACCCTGGTACTCGGGTGCAACATTCCAGACGCTTTACTAACACTCTCCCCACTTGGAGAGTCAGTCCCTTTAACCTCCTGTTTGGCCCAGTTTGCAATTTCTGCGGAAGATGAACAGGAATTGGGAGAACCAATGAGAGACTACCTGGAGGTCTCTGGACGGGCAAATTTAACTCTCATTTCCCACCAGGAAGAGGAAGTAACCAAAGGCTCAGCGTGCCATGCCGGAACCAGATTAGGGCCTGAAGCCATCCTGCGGTGTTGCGGCAAGCTCAAAAGAAAGCGAGTTGAAGAAAGGAGCTCAGGGTCACTGTAATTCACAAACCTGCAGAGTTATAAATGACAGCTATCGTCCAAAAATATACTGAGGTAAGGCTGCCAAGAGGACTTGAAAGCGGGGCAGAATTGCAGGAAACCGATTTCAGGAGGTAGACTGGAATTGCATTGAAAGCATAGGAAAAGAGGCAGAACGTCCACAATGATGCACTTGGCCAAAAAGGGCGTATGCGTTTTTTCCTGAATATATTCAGGAAAAAACGCATACGCCCTTTTTGGCCAACCAAGCAAACTTGCAAAGGAAATCTGCACTACAATGAAGTCTCACTTCCCCCTGGTCAAAAGGGCCATCTGAAAAAAGTGTAAAATCCAGAAAGGCAGGACAGGCCATGGAGAACTGGGAGCATTGTTATGCTGATGGGCGGGATGTAAATTGCCAACAGACACTCGGGAGAAGTGTATGGTGTTTCCTGAAACATCTAAAAAACAAAGCAACAGAGCCTAGGGCACTTCCACTTATGGTCCTATAGCTTAGGGAAATTAAAATCAAAAAGACACAGCCACCCCAAAGTATGGGACGCCTCTGTTTAAAAGAACCTCGTTTACAGTACAAATTCAACATCGTAGAAAGTGAAAAATGGATAAAGAAGTTGTGGTATTTACTTACAAAGCAATATCACTCAGCAATGAAATCTATGTCATCAGGCCCTTAGCAGCACAATGAGTGGATTCAGGTACGATAATTCTAACTGAAATAAGTCACACAGAAAAAGAAACATCATAAGATATCACTAATACATGGAATGTAAACTTGGCTACACAGGAACTGAATTCCAAAACAGAACAGGGTCTCAAATTTAGAAAACCAACTTATGCTTGCTTAAGGGGAAAGGTGAGTTGGGGTGCTGCATAAAACCAGAGATTGAAATGAGCACAGATAAAGTTCCTTAAGCCAAATATGGAATAGACAAGAGCTACTCCTTGCTCAACGAAATGGACTCAACACCCCATATTAAACGCCTAAGAATGTACCTGACTAGTAAGTATCTTAAAACCTATGGATTGCTATGTCTCCAAAAGAGAATCAAGCGTGTGTACAGGGGCATAAACGCAGCAGTGATAGGATTGGAGAGGTTCGGTGAGCAAATGAAGACCCTTTGAAGTCATATTGCATGGTACCCATTCCACGGGTCTCAACTCTCCAGGTTTAAGGTATTCTTCCTTCAGCTAAAACATGCATGTGGAACCCAGAGTATGATCAACCGTGTGAACGGGAGACGTGTTCAAATATGTCTCAGTTTTCCTCCCCTGGTACTCTGGTGCAACATTCCAGACGCTTTACTAACACTCTCCCCACTTGGAGAGTCAGTCCCTTTAACCTCCTGTTTGGCCCAGTTTGCAATTTCTGCGGAAGATGAACAGGAATAGGGAGAACCAATGAGAGACTAGCTGGAGGTCTCTGGACGGGCAAATTTAACTCTCATTTCCCACCAGGAAGAGGAAATAACCAAAGGTGCAGCGTGCCATGCCGGAACCAGTTTAGGGCCTGAAGCCATCCTGCGGTTTTTCGGCCAGCTCAAAAGAAAGCGAGTTGAAGAAAGGAGCTCAGGGGCACTGTAATTCACAAACCTGCAGAGTTATAAATGACAGCTATCGTCCAAAAATATACTGAAGTAAGGCTGCCAAGAGGACTTGAAAGCGGGGAAGAATTGCAGGAAACCGATTTCAGGAGGTAGACTTGAATTGCATTGAAAGCATAGGAAAAGAGGCAGAACGTCCACAATGATGCACTTGGCCAAAAAGGGCGTATGCGTTTTTTCCTGAATATATTCAGGAAAAAACGCATACGCCCTTTTTGGCCAACCAAGCAAGCTTGCAAAGGAAATCTGCACTACAATGAAGTCTCACTTCCCCCCGGTCAAAAGGGCCATCTGAAAAAAGTGTAAAATCCAGAAAGGCAGGACAGGCCATGGAGAACTGGGAGCCCTGTTATGCTGATGGGCGGGATGTAAATTGCCAACAGACACTCCGGAGAAGTGTATGGTGTTTCCTGAAACATCTAGAAAACAAAGCAACAGAGCCTAGGGCACTTCCACTTATGGTCCTATAGCTTAGGGAAATTAAAATCAAAAAGACACAGCCACCCCAAAGTTTGGAACGCCTCTGTTTACAAGAACCTCGTTTACGGTACAAGTTCAACATCGTAGAAAGTGAAAAATGGATAAAGAAGTTGTGGTATTTACTTACAAAGCAATATCACTCAGCAATGAAATCTATGTCATCAGGCCCTTAGCAGCACAATGAGTGGATTCAGGTATGATGATTCTAACTGAAATAAGTCACACAGAAAAAGAAACATCATAAGATATCAGTAATACACGGAATGTAAACTTGGCTACACAGGAACTGAATTACAGAACAGAACAGGGTCTCAAATTTAGAAAATCAACTTATGCTTGCTTAAGGGGAAAGGTGAGTTGGGGTGCTGCATAAAACCAGAGATTGAAATGAGCACAGATAAAGTTCCTTAAGCCAAATATGGAATAGACAAGAGCTACTCCTTGCTCAACGAAATGGACTCAACACCGCATATTAAACGCCTAAGAATGTACCTGAGTAGTAAGTATCTTAAAACCTATGGATTGCTATGTCTCCGAAAGAGAATCAAGCATGTGTACAGGGGCATAAACGCAGCAGTGATAGGATTGGAGAGGTTCGGTGAGCAAATGAAGACCCTTTGAAGTCATATTGCATGGTACCCATTCCACGGGTCTCAACTCTCCAGGTTTAAGGTATTCTTCCTTCAGCTAAAACATGCATGTGGAACCCAGAGTATGATCAACCGTGTGAACGGGAGACGTGTTCAAATATGTCTCAGTTTTCCTCCCCTGGTACTCGGGTGCAACATTCCAGACGCTTTACTAACACTCTCCCCACTTGGAGAGTCAGTCCCTTTAACCTCCTGTTTGGCCCAGTTTGCAATTTCTGCGGAAGATGAACAGGAATAGGGAGAACCAATGAGAGACTAGCTGGAGGTGTCTGGACGGGCAAATTTAACTCTCATTTCCCACCAGGAAGAGGAAATAACCAAAGGCGCAGCGTGCCATGCCGGAACCAGATTAGGGCCTGAAGCCATCCTGCGGTGTTGCGGCCAGCTCAAAAGAAAGCGAGTTGAAGAAAGGAGCTCAGGGGCACTGTAATTCACAAACCTGCAGAGTTATAAATGACAGCTATCGTCCAAAAATATACTGAAGTAAGGCTGCCAAGAGGACTTGAAAGCGGGGCAGAATTGCAGGAAACCGATTTCAGGAGGTAGACTGGAATTGCATTGAAAGCATAGGAAAAGAGGCAGAACGTCCACAATGATGCACTTGGCCAAAAAGGGCGTATGCGTTTTTTCCTGAATATATTCAGGAAAAAACGCATACGCCCTTTTTGGCCAACCAAGCAAGCTTGCAAAGGAAATCTGCACTACAATGAAGTCTCACTTCCCCCCGGTCAAAAGGGCCATCTGAAAAAAGTGTAAAATCCAGAAAGGCAGGACAGGCCATGGAGAACTGGGAGCCTTGTTATGCTGATGGGCGGGATGTAAATTGCCAACAGCCAGTTGGGAGAAGTGTATGGTGTTTCCTGAAACATCTAGAAAACAAAGCAACAGAGCCTAGGGCACTTCCACTTATGGTTCTATAGCTTAGGGAAATTAAAATCAAAAAGACACAGCCACCCCAAAGTTTGGGACGCCTCTGTTTACAAGAACCTCGTTTACGGTACAAGTTCAACATCGTAGAAAGTGAAAAATGGGTAAAGAAGTTGTGGTATTTACTTACAAAGCAATATCACTCAGCAATGAAATCTATGTCATCAGGCCCTTAGCAGCACAATGAGTGGATTCAGGTATGATGATTCTAACTGAAATAAGTCACACAGAAAAGGAAACATCATAAGATATCAGTAATACACGGAATGTAAACTTGGCTACACAGGAACTGAATTACAGAACAGAACAGGGTCTCAAATTTAGAAAACCAACTTATGCTTGCTTAAGGGGAAAGGTGAGTTGGGGTGCTGCATAAAACCAGAGATTGAAATGAGCACAGATAAAGTTCCTTAAGCCAAATATGGAATAGACAAGAGCTACTCCTTGCTCAACGAAATGGACTCAACACCGCATATTAAACGCCTAAGAATGTACCTGACTAGTAAGTATCTTAAAACCTATGGATTGCTATGTCTCCGAAAGAGAATCAAGCATGTGTACAGAGGCATAAACGCAGCAGTGATAGGATTGGAGAGGTTCGGTGAGCAAATGAAGACCCTTTGAAGTCATATTGCATGGTACCCATTCCACGGGTCTCAACTCTCCAGGTTTAAGGTATTCTTCCTTCAGCTAAAACATGCATGTGGAACCCAGAGTATGATCAACCGTGTGAACGGGAGACGTGTTCAAATATGTCTCAGTTTTCCTCCCCTGGTACTCGGGTGCAACATTCCAGACGCTTTACTAACACTCTCCCCACTTGGAGAGTCAGTCCCTTTAACCTCCTGTTTGGCCCAGTTTGCAATTTCTGCGGAAGATGAACAGGAATAGAGAGAACCAATGAGAGACTAGCTGGAGGTGTCTGGACGGGCAAATTTAACTCTCATTTCCCACCAGGAAGAGGAAATAACCAAAGGCTCAGCGTGCCATGCCGGAACCAGATTAGGGCCTGAAGCCATCCTGCGGTGTTGCGGCCAGCTCAAAAGAAAGCGAGTTGAAGAAAGGAGCTCAGGGGCACTGTAATTCACAAACCTGCAGAGTTATAAATGACAGCTATCGTCCAAAAATATACTGAAGTAAGGCTGCCAAGAGGACTTGAAAGCGGGGCAGAATTGCAGGAAACCGATTTCAGGAGGTAGACTGGAATTGCATTGAAAGCATAGGAAAAGAGGCAGAACGTCCACAATGATGCACTTGGCCAAAAAGGGCGTATGCGTTTTTTCCTGAATATATTCAGGAAAAAACGCATACGCCCTTTTTGGCCAACCAAGCAAGCTTGCAAAGGAAATCTGCACTACAATGAAGTCTCACTTCCCCCCGGTCAAAAGGGCCATCTGAAAAAAGTGTAAAATCCAGAAAGGCAGGACAGGCCATGGAGAACTGGGAGCCTTGTTATGCTGATGGGCGGGATGTAAATTGCCAACAGACACTCGGGAGAAGTGTATGGTGTTTCCAGAAACATCTAGAAAACAAAGCAACAGAGCCTAGGGCACTTCCACTTATGGTCCTATAGCTTAGGGAAATTAAAATCAAAAAGACACAGCCACCCCAAAGTTTGGGACGCCTCTGTTTACAAGAACCTCGTTTACGGTACAAGTTCAACATCGTAGAAAGTGAAAAATGGGTAAAGAAGTTGTGGTATTTACTTACAAAGCAATATCACTCAGCAATGAAATCTATGTCATCAGGCCCTTAGCAGCACAATGAGTGGATTCAGGTATGATGATTCTAACTGAAATAAGTCACACAGAAAAGGAAACATCATAAGATATCAGTAATACACGGAATGTAAACTTGGCTACACAGGAACTGAATTACAGAACAGAACAGGGTCTCAAATTTAGAAAACCAACTTATGCTTGCTTAAGGGGAAAGGTGAGTTGGGGTGCTGCATAAAACCAGAGATTGAAATGAGCACAGATAAAGTTCCTTAAGCCAAATATGGAATAGACAAGAGCTACTCCTTGCTCAACGAAATGGACTCAACACCGCATATTAAACGCCTAAGAATGTACCTGACTAGTAAGTATCTTAAAACCTATGGATTGCTATGTCTCCAAAAGAGAATCAAGCGTGTGTAAAGGGGCATAAACGCAGCAGTGATAGGATTGGAGAGGTTTGGTGAGCAAATGAAGACCCTTTGAATTCATATTGCATGGTACCCATTCCACGGGTCTCAACTCTCCAGGTTTAAGGTATTCTTCCTTCAGCTAAAACATGCATGTGGAACCCAGAGTATGATCAACCATGTGAACGGGAGACGTGTTCAAATATGTCTCAGTTTTCGTACCCTGGTACTCGGGTGCAACATTCCAGACGCTTTACTAACACTCTCCCCACTTGGAGAGTCAGTCCCTTTAACCTCCTGTTTGGCCCAGTTTGCAATTTCTGCGGAAGATGAACAGGAATAGGGAGAATCAATGAGAGACTAGCTGGAGGTCTCTGGAAGGGCAAATTTAACTCTCATTTCCCACCAGGAAGAGGAAATAACCAAAGGCTCAGCGTGCCGTGCCGGAACCAGATTAGGGCCTGAAGCCATCCTGCGGTGTTGCGGCCAGGTCACAAGAAAGCGAGTTGAAGAAAGGAGCTCAGGGGCACTGTAATTCACAAACCTGCAGAGTTATAAATGACAGCTCTCGTCCAAAAATATACTGAAGTAAGGCTGCCAAGAGGACTTGAAAGCGGGGCAGAATTGCAGGAAACCAATTTCAGGAGGTAGACTGGAATTGCATTGAAAGCATAGGAAAAGAGGCAGAACGTCCACAATGATGCACTTGGCCAAAAAGGGTGTATGCGTTTTCTCCTGAATATATTCAGGAAAAAACGCATACGCCCTTTTTGGCCAACCAAGCAAGCTTGCAAAGGAAATCTGCACTACAATGAAGTCTCACTTCCCCCCGGTCAAAAGGGCCATCTGAAAAAAGTGTAAAATCCAGAAAGGCAGGACAGGCCATGGAGAACTGGGAGCCTTGTTATACTGATGGGCGGGATGTAAATTGCCAACAGCCACTCGGGAGAAGTGTATGGTGTTTCCTGAAACATCTAAAAAACAAAGCAACAGAGCCTAGGGCACTTCCACTTATGGTCCTATAGCTTAGGGAAATTAAAATCAAAAAGACACAGCCACCCCAAAGTTTGGGACGCCTCTGTTTACAAGAACCTCGTTTACAGTACAAGTTCAACATCGTAGAAAGTGAAAAATGGATAAAGAAGTTGTGGTATTTACTTACAAAGCAATATCACTCAGCAATGAAATCTATGTCATCAGGCCCTTAGCAGCACAATGAGTGGATTCAGGTATGATGATTCTAACTGAAATAAGTCACACAGAAAAAGAAACATCATAAGATATCAGTAATACACGGAATGTAAACTTGGCTACACAGGAACTGAATTACAGAACAGAACAGGGTCTCAAATTTAGAAAACCAACTTATGCTTGCTTAAGGGTAAAGGTGAGTTGGGGTGCTGCATAAAACCAGAGATTGAAATGAGCACAGATAAAGTTCCTTAAGCCAAATATGGAATAGACAAGAGCTACTCCTTGCTCAATGAAATGGACTCAACACCCCATATTAAACGCCTAAGAATGTACCTGACTAGTAAGTATCTTAAAACCTATGGATTGCTATGTCTCCGAAAGAGAATCAAGCATGTGTACAGGGGCATAAACGCAGCAGTGATAGGATTGGAGAGGTTCGGTGAGCAAATGAAGACCCTTTGAAGTCATATTGCCTGGTACCCATTCCACGGGTCTCAACTCTCCAGGTTTAAGGTATTCTTCCTTCAGCTAAAACATGCATGTGGAACCCAGAGTATGATCAACCGTGTGAACGGGAGACGTGTTCAAATATGTCTCAGTTTTCCTCCCCTGGTACTCGGGTGCAACATTCCAGACGCTTTACTAACACTCTCCCCACTTGGAGAGTCAGTCCCTTTAACCTCCTGTTTCGTCCAGTTTGCAATTTCTGCGGAACATGAACAGGAATAGGGAGAATCAATGAGAGACTAGCTGGAGGTCTCTGGAAGGGCAAATTTAACTCTCATTTCCCACCAGGAAGAGGAAATAACCAAAGGCTCAGCGTGCCGTGCCGGAACCAGATTAGGGCCTGAAGCCATCCTGCGGTGTTGCGGCCAGGTCACAAGAAAGCGAGTTGAAGAAAGGAGCTCAGGGGCACTGTAATTCACAAACCTGCAGAGTTATAAATGACAGCTATCGTCCAAAAATATACTGAGGTAAGGCTGCCAAGAGGACTTGAAAGCGGGGCAGAATTGCAGGAAACCGATTTCAGGAGGTAGACTGGAATTGCATTGAAAGCATAGGAAAAGAGGCAGAACGTCCACAATGATGCACTTGGCCAAAAAGGGCGTATGCGTTTTTTCCTGAATATATTCAGGAAAAAACACATACGCCCATTTTGGCCAACCAAGCAAGCTTGCAAAGGAAATCTGCACTACAATGAAGTCTCACTTCTCCCCAGTCAAAAGGGCCATCTGAAAAAAGTGTAAAATCCAGAAAGGCAGGACAGGCCATGGAGAACTGGGAGCCTTGTTATGCTGATGGTCGGGATGTAAATTGCCAACAGCCACTTGGGAGAAGTGTATGGTGTTTCCTGAAACATCTAAAAAACAAAGCAACAGAGCCTAGGGCACTTCCACTTATGGTCCTATAGCTTAGGGAAATTAAAATCAAAAAGACACAGCCACCGCAAAGTTTGGGACGCCTCTGTTTACAAGAACCTCGTTTACAGTACAAGTTCAACATCGTAGAAAGTGAAAAATGGATAAAGAAGTTGTGGTATTTACTTACAAAGCAATATCACTCAGCAATGAAATCTATGTCATCAGGCCCTTAGCAGCACAATGAGTGGATTCAGGTATGATGATTCTAACTGAAATAAGTCACACAGAAAAAGAAACATCATAAGATATCAGTAATACACGGAATGTAAACTTGGCTACACAGGAACTGAATTACAGAACAGAACAGGGTCTCAAATTTAGAAAACCAACTTATGCTTGCTTAAGGGTAAAGGTGAGTTGGGGTGCTGCATAAAACCAGAGATTGAAATGAGCACAGATAAAGTTCCTTAAGCCAAATATGGAATAGACAAGAGCTACTCCTTGCTCAATGAAATGGACTCAACACCCCATATTAAACGCCTAAGAATGTACCTGACTAGTAAGTATCTTAAAACCTATGGATTGCTATGTCTCCGAAAGAGAATCAAGCATGTGTACAGGGGCATAAACGCAGCAGTGATAGGATTGGAGAGGTTCGGTGAGCAAATGAAGACCCTTTGAAGTCATATTGCCTGGTACCCATTCCACGGGTCTCAACTCTCCAGGTTTAAGGTATTCTTCCTTCAGCTAAAACATGCATGTGGAACCCAGAGTATGATCAACCGTGTGAACGGGAGACGTGTTCAAATATGTCTCAGTTTTCCTCCCCTGGTACTCGGGTGCAACATTCCAGATGCTTTACTAACACTCTCCCCACTTGGAGAGTCAGTCCCTTTAACCTCCTGTTTCGTCCAGTTTGCAATTTCTGCGGAACATGAACAGGAATAGGGAGAATCAATGAGAGACTAGCTGGAGGTCTCTGGAAGGGCAAATTTAACTCTCATTTCCCACCAGGAAGAGGAAATAACCAAAGGCTCAGCGTGCCGTGCCGGAACCAGATTAGGGCCTGAAGCCATCCTGCGGTGTTGCGGCCAGGTCACAAGAAAGCGAGTTGAAGAAAGGAGCTCAGGGGCACTGTAATTCACAAACCTGCAGAGTTATAAATGACAGCTATCGTCCAAAAATATACTGAGGTAAGGCTGCCAAGAGGACTTGAAAGCGGGGCAGAATTGCAGGAAACCGATTTCAGGAGGTAGACTGGAATTGCATTGAAAGCATAGGAAAAGAGGCAGAACGTCCACAATGATGCACTTGGCCAAAAAGGGCGTATGCGTTTTTTCCTGAATATATTCAGGAAAAAACGCATACGCCCTTTTTGGCCAACCAAGCAAGCTTGCAAAGGAAATCTGCACTACAATGAAGTCTCACTTCCCCCCGGTCAAAAGGGCCATCTGAAAAAAGTGTAAAATCCAGAAAGGCAGGACAGGCCATGGAGAACTGGGAGCCTTGTTATGCTGATGGGCGGGATGTAAATTGCCAACAGACACTCGGGAGAAGTGTATGGTGTTTCCGGAAACATCTAAAAAACAAAGCAACAGAGCCTAGGGCACTTCCACTTATGGTCCTATAGCTTAGTGAAATTAAAATCAAAAAGACACAGCCACCCCAAAGTTTGGGACGCCTCTGTTTACAAGAACCTCGTTTACCGTACAAGTTCAATATCACAGAAAGTGAAAAATGGATAAAGAACTTGTGCTACTTACGTACAATGCAGTATCACTCAGCAATGAAATCTATGTCATCAGGCCCGTAGCAGCATAATGAGTGGATTCAGGTACGATGATTCTAACTGAAATAAGTCACACAGAAAAAGAAACATCATAAGATATCACTAATACACGGAATGTAAACTTGGCTACACAGGAACTGAATTACAGAACAGAACAGGGTCTCAAATTTAGAAAACCAACTTATGCTTGCTTAAGGGGAAAGGTGAGTTGGGGTGCTGCATAAAACCAGAGATTGAAATGAGCACAGATAAAGTTCCTTAAGCCAAATGTGGAATAGACAAGATCTACTCCGTGCTCAATGAAATGGACTCAACACCCCATATTAAACGCCTAAGAATGTACCTGACTAGTAAGTATCTTAAAACCTATGGATTGCTATGTCTCCGAAAGAGAATCAAGCATGTGTACAGGGGCATAAACGCAGCAGTGATAGGATTGGAGAGGTTCGGTGAGCAAATGAAGACCCTTTGAAGTCATATTGCATGGTACCCATTCCACGGGTCTCAACTCTCCAGGTTTAAGGTATTCTTCCTTCAGCTAAAACATGCATGTGAAACCTAGAGTATGATCAACCATGTGATCGGGAGACGTGTTCAAATATGTCTCAGTTTTCGTACCCTGGTACTCGGGTGCAACATTCCAGACGCTTTACTAACACTCTCCCAACTTGGAGAGTCAGTCCCTTTAACCTCCTGTTTGGCCCAGTTTGCAATTTCTGCGGAAGATGAACAGGAATAGCGAGAACCAATGAGAGATTAGCTGGAGGTGTCTGGACGGGCAAATTTAACTCTCATTTCCCACCAGGAAGAGGAAATAACCAAAGGCTCAGCGTGCCGTGCCGGAACCAGATTAGGGCCTGAAGCCATCCGGCGGTGTTGCGGCCAGGTCACAAGAAAGCGAGTTGAAGAAAGGAGCTCAGGGGCACTGTAATTCACAAACCTGCAGAGTTATAAATGACAGCTCTCGTCCAAAAATATACTGAAGTAAGGCTGCCAAGAGGACTTGAAAGCGGGGCAGAATTGCAGGAAACCAATTTCAGGAGGTAGACTGGAATTGCATTGAAAGCATAGGAAAAGAGGCAGAACGTCCACAATGATGCACTTGGCCAAAAAGGGTGTATGCGTTTTCTCCTGAATATATTCAGGAAAAAACGCATACGCCCTTTTTGGCCAACCAAGCAAGCTTGCAAAGGAAATCTGCACTACAATGAAGTCTCACTTCCCCCCGGTCAAAAGGGCCATCTGAAAAAGTGTAAAATCCAGAAAGGCAGGACAGGCCATGGAGAACTGGGAGCCTTGTTATGCTGATGGGCGGGATGTAAATTGCCAACAGCCACTCGGGAGAAGTGTATGGTGTTTCCTGAAACATCTAATAAACAAAGCAACAGAGCCTAGGGCACTTCCACTTATGGTCCTATAGCTTAGGGAAATTAAAATCAAAAAGACACAGCCACCCCAAAGTTTGGGACGCCTCTGTTTACAAGAACCTCGTTTACGGTACAAGTTCAACATCGTAGAAAGTGAAAAATGGATAAAGAAGTTGTGGTATTTACTTACAAAGCAATATCACTCAGCAATGAAATCTATGTCATCAGGCCCTTAGCAGCACAATGAGTGGATTCAGGTATGATGCTTCTAACTGAAATAAGTCACACAGAAAAAGAAACATCATAAGATATCAGTAATACACGGAATGTAAACTTGGCTACACAGGAACTGAATTACAGAACAGAACAGGGTCTCAAATTTAGAAAACCAACTTATGCTTGCTTAAGGGGAAAGGTGAGTTGGGGTGCTGCATAAAACCAGAGATTGAAATGAGCACAGATAAAGTTCCTTAAGCCAAATATGGAATAGACAAGAGCTACTCCTTGCTCAACGAAATGGACTCAACACCCCATATTAAACGCCTAAGAATGTACCGGACTAGTAAGTATCTTAAAACCTATGGATTGCTATGTCTCCGAAAGAGAATCAAGCATGTGTACAGGGGCATAAACGCAGCAGTGATAGGATTGGAGAGGTTTGGTGAGCAAATGAAGACCCTTTGAAGTCATATTGCATGGTACCCATTCCACGGGTCTCAACTCTCCAGGTTTAAGGTATTCTTCCTTCAGCTAAAACATGCATGTGGAACCCAGAGTATGATCAACCGTGTGAACGGGAGACGTGTTCAAATATGTCTCAGTTTTCGTACCCTGGTACTCGGGTGCAACATTCCAGACGCTTTACTAACACTCTCCCCACTTGGAGAGTCAGTCCCTTCAACCTCCTGTTTGGCCCAGTTTGCAATTTCTGCGGAACATGAACAGGAATAGGGAGAACCAATGAGAGACTAGCTGGAGGTGTCTGGACGGGCAAATATAACTCTCATTTCCCACCAGGAAGAGGAAATAACCAAAGGCTCAGCGTGCCATGCCAGAACCAGATTAGGGCCTGAAGCCATCCTGCGGTGTTGCGGCCAGCTCAAAAGAAAACGAGTTGAAGAAAGGAGCTCAGGGGCACTGTAATTCACAAACCTGCAGAGTTATAAATGACAGCTATCGTCCAAAAATATACTGAAGTAAGGCTGCCAAGAGGACTTGAAAGCGGGGCAGAATTGCAGGAAACCGATTTCAGGAGGTAGACTGGAATTGCATTGAAAGCATCGGGAAAGAGGCAGAACGTCCACAATGAGGCACTTGGCCAAAAAGGGCGTGTGCGTTTTTTCCTTAATATATTCAGGAAAAAACGCATACGCCCTTTTTGGCCAACCAAGCAAGCTTACAAAGGAAATCTGCACTACAATGAAGTCTCACTTCCCCCCGGTCAAAAGGGCCATCTGAAAAAAGTGTAAAATCCAGACAGGCAGGACAGGCCATGGAGAACTGGGAGCCTTGTTATGCTGATGGGCGGGATGTAAATTGCCAACAGACACTCCGGAGAAGTGTATGGTGTTTCCTGAAACATCTAAAAAACAAAGCAACAGAGCCTAGGGCACTTCCACTTATGGTCCTATAGCATAGGGAAATTAAAATCAAAAAGACACAGCCACCCCAAAGTTTGAGACGCCTCTGTTTACAAGAACCTGGTTTACCGTACAAGTTCAATATCACAGAAAGTGAAAAATGGATAAAGAAGTTGTGGTATTTACTTACAAAGCAATATCACTCAGCAATGAAATCTATGTCATCAGGCCCTTAGCAGCACAATGAGTGGATTCAGGTATGATGATTCTAACTGAAATAAGTCACACAGAAAAAGAAACATCATAAGATATCAGTAATACACGGAATGTAAACTTGGCTACACAGGAACTGAATTCCAAAACAGAACAGGGTCTCAAATTTAGAAAACCAACTTATGCTTGCTTAAGGGGAAAGGTGAGTTGGGGTGCTGCATAAAACCAGAGATTGAAATGAGCACAGATAAAGTTCCTTAAGCCAAATATGGAATAGACAAGAGCTACTCCTTGCTCAACAAAATGGACTCAACACCCCATATTAAACGCCTAAGAATGTACCTGACTAGTATCTTAAAACCTATGGATTGCTATGTCTCCAAAAGAGAATCAAACGTGTGTACAGGGGCATAAACGCAGCAGTGATAGGATTGGAGAGGTTCGGTGAGCAAATGAAGACTCTTTGAAGTCATATTGCATGGTACCCATTCCACGGGTTTCAACTACCCAGGTTTAAGGTATTCTTCCTTCAGCTAAAACATGCATGTGGAACCTAGAGTATGATCAACCATGTGATCGGGAGACGTGTTCAAATATGTCTCAGTTTTCCTCCCCTGGTACTCGGGTGCAACATTCCAGACGCTTTATTGACACTCTCCCGACTTGGAGAGTCAGTCCCTTTAACCTCCTGTTTGGCCCAGTTTGCAATTTCTGCGGAAGATGAAGAGGAATAGCGAGAACCAATGAGAGACTAGCTGGAGGTCTCTGGACGGGCAAATTTAACTCTCATTTCCCACCAGGAAGAGGAATTAACCAAAGGCTCAGCGTGCCGTGCCGGAACCAGATTAGGGCCTGAAGCCATCCTGCGGTGTTGCGGCCAGGTCACAAGAAAGCGAGTTGAAGAAAGGAGCTCAGGGGCACTGTAATTCACAAACCTGCAGAGTTATAAATGACAGCTATCGTCCAAAAATATACTGAAGTAAGGCTGCCAAGAGGACTTGAAAGCGGGGCAGAATTGGAGGAAACCGATTTCAGGAGGTAGACTGGAATTGCATTGAAAGCATAGGAAAAGAGGCAGAACGTCCACAATGATGCACTTGGCCAAAAAGGGCGTATGCGTTTTCTCCTGAATATATTCAGGAAAAAACGCATACGCCCTTTTTGCCCAACCAAGCAAGCTTGCAAAGGAAATCTGCACTACAATGAAGTCTCACTTCCCCCCGGTCAAAAGGGCCATCTGAAAAAAGTGTAAAATCCAGAAAGGCAGGACAGGCCATGGAGAACTGGGAGCCTTGTTACGCTGATGGGCGGGATGTAAATTGCCAACAGACACTCGGGAGAAGTGTATGGTGTTTCCTGAAACATCTAATAAACAAAGCAACAGAGCCTAGGGCACTTCCACTTATGGTCCTATAGCTTAGGGAAATTAAAATAAAAAAGACACAGCCACCCCAAAGTTTGGAATGGCTCTGTTTACAAGAACCTCGTTTACAGTACAAGTTCAACATCGCAGAAAGTGAAAAATGGATAAAGAAGTTGTGGTATTTACTTACAAAGCAATATCACTCAGCAATGAAATCTATGTCATCAGGCCCTTAGCAGCACAATGAGTGGATTCAGGTATGATGAATCTAACTGAAATAAGTCACACAGAAAAAGAAACATCATAAGATATCAGTAATACACGGAATGTAAACTTGGCTACACAGGAACTGAATTACAGAACAGAACAGGGTCTCAAATTTAGAAAACCAACTTATGCTTGCTTAAGGGTAAAGGTGAGTTGGGGTGCTGCATAAAACCAGAGATTGAAATGAGCACAGATAAAGTTCCTTAAGCCAAATATGTAATAGACAAGAGCTACTCCTTGCTCAATGAAATGGACTCAACACCGCATATTAAACGCCTAAGAATGTACCTGACTAGTAAGTATCTTAAAACCTATGGATTGCTATGTCTCCGAAAGACAATCAAGCAAGTGTACAGGGGCATAAACGCAGCAGTGATAGGATTGGAGAGGTTCGGTGAGCAAATGAAGACCCTTTGAAGTCATATTGCATGGTACCCATTCCACGGGTTTCAACTACCCAGGTTTAAGGTATTCTTCCTTCAGCTAAAATATGCATGTGGAACCCAGAGTATGATCAACCGTGTGAACGGGAGACGTGTTCAAATATGTCTCAGTTTTCCTCCCCTGGTACTCAGGTGCAACATTCCAGACGCTTTACTAACACTCTCCCCACTTGGAGAGTCAGTCCCTTTAACCTCCTGTTTGGCCCAGTTTGCAATTTCTGCGGAAGATGAACAGGAATAGGGAGAACCAATGAGAGACTAGCTGGAGGTGTCTGGACGGGCAAATTTAACTCTCATTTCCCACCAGGAAGAGGAAATAACCAAAGGCTCAGCGTGCCATGCTGGAACCAGATTAGGGCCTGAAGCCATCCTGCGGTGTTGCGGCCAGCTCAAAAGAAAGCGAGTTGAAGAAAGGAGCTTAGGGACACTGTAATTCACAAACCTGCAGAGTTATAAATGACAGCTATCGTCCAAAAATATACTGAGGTAAGGCTGCCAAGAGGACTTGAAAGCGGGGCAGAATTGCAGGAAACCGATTTCAGGAGGTAGACTGGAATTGCATTGAAAGCATAGGAAAAGAGACAGAACGTCCACAATGATGCACTTGGCCAAAAAGGGCGTATGCGTTTTTTCCTGAATATATTCAGGAAAAAACACATACGCCCTTTTTGGCCAACCAAGCAAGCTTGCAAAGGAAATCTGCACTACAATGAAGTCTCACTTCCCCCCGGTAAAAAGGGCCATCTGAAAAAAGTGTAAAATCCAGAAAGGCAGGACAGGCCATGGAGAACTGGGAGCCTTGTTATGCTGATGGACGGGATGTAAATTGCCAACAGCCACTCGGGAGAAGTGTATGGTGTTTCCTGAAACATCTAAAAAACAAAGCAACAGAGCCTAGGGCACTTCCACTTATGGTCCTATAGCTTAGGGAAATTAAAATCAAAAAGACACAGCCACCCCAAAGTTTGGGACGCCTCTGTTTACAAGAACCTCGTTTACCGTACAAGTTCAATATCGCAGAAAGTGAAAAATGTATAAAGAACTTGTGGTACTTACGTACAATGCAGTATCACTCAGCAATGAAATCTATGTCATCAGTCCAGTAGCAGGATAATGAGTGGATTCAGGTACGATGATTCTAACTGAAATAAGTCACACAGAAAAAGAAACATCATAAGATATCACTAATACACGGAATGTAAACTTGGCTACACAGGAACTGAATTCCAAAACAGAACAGGGTCTCAAATTTAGAAAACCAACTTATGCTTGCTTAAGGGGAAAGGTGAGTTGGGGTGCTGCATAAAACCAGAGATTGAAATGAGCACAGATAAAGTTCCTTAAGCCAAATATGGAATAGACAAGAGCTACTCCTTGCTCAATGAAATGGACTCAACACCCCATATTAAACGCCTAAGAATGTACCTGACTAGTAAGTATCTTAAAACCTATGGATTGCTATGTCTCCAAAAGAGAATCAAGCGTGTGTACAGGGGCATAAACGCAGCAGTGATAGGATTAGAGAGGTTTGGTGAGCAAATGAAGACCCTTTGAATTCATATTGCATGGTACCCATTCCACGGGTCTCAACTCTCCAGGTTTAAGGTATTCTTCCTTCAGCTAAAACATGCATGTGGAACCCAGAGTATGATCAACCGTGTGAACGGGAGACGTGTTCAAATATGTCTCAGTTTTCCTCCCCTGGTACTCGGGTGCAACATTCCAGACACTTTACTAACACTCTCCCCACTTGGAGAGTCAGTCCCTTTAACCTCCTGTTTGGCCCAGTTTGCAATTTCTGCGGAAGATGAACAGGAATAGCGAGAACCAATGAGAGATTAGCTGGAGGTGTCTGGACGGGCAAATTTAACTCTCATTTCCCACCAGGAAGAGGAAATAACCAAAGGCTCAGCGTGCCGTGCCGGAACCAGATTAGGGCCTGAAACCATCCTGCGGTGTTGCGGCCAGGTCACAAGAAAGCGAGTTGAAGAAAGGAGCTCAGGGGCACTGTAATTCACAAACCTGCAGAGTTATAAATGACAGCTATCGTCCAAAAATATACTGAAGTAAGGCTGCCAAGAGGACTTGAAAGCGGGGCAGAATTGCAGGAAACCAATTTCAGGAGGTAGACTGGAATTGCATTGAAAGCATAGGAAAAGAGGCAGAACGTCCACAATGATGCACTTGGCCAAAAAGGGTGTAGGCGTTTTTTCCTGAATATATTCAGGAAAAAACGCATACGCCCTTTTTGCCCAACCAAGCAAGCTTGCAAAGGAAATCTGCACTACAATGAAGTCTCACTTCCCCCCGGTCAAAAGGGCCATCTGAAAAAGTGTAAAATCCAGAAAGGCAGGACAGGCCATGGAGAACTGGGAGCCTTGTTATGCTGATGGGCGGGATGTAAATTGCCAACAGACACTCGGGAGAAGTGTATGGTGTTTCCTGAAACATCTAAAAAACAAAGCAACAGAGCCTAGGGCACTTCCACTTATGGTCCTATAGCTTAGGGAAATTAAAATCAAAAAGACACAGCCACCCCAAAGTTTGGGACGCCTCTGTTTACAAGAACCTCGTTTACGGTACAAGTTCAACATCGTAGAAAGTGAAAAATGGATAAAGAAGTTGTGGTATTTACTTACAAAGCAATATCACTCAGCAATGAAATCTATGTCATCAGGCCCTTAGCAGCACAATGAGTGGATTCAGGTATGATGCTTCTAACTGAAATAAGTCACACAGAAAAAGAAACATCATAAGATATCAGTAATACACGGAATGTAAACTTGGCTACACAGGAACTGAATTACAGAACAGAACAGGGTCTCAAATTTAGAAAACCAACTTATGCTTGCTTAAGGGGAAAGGTGAGTTGGGGTGCTGCATAAAACCGGAGATTGAAATGAGCACAGATAAAGTTCCTTAAGCCAAATATGGAATAGACAAGAGCTACTCCTTGCTCAACGAAATGGACTCAACACCCCATATTAAACGCCTAAGAATGTACCTGACTAGTAAGTATCTTAAAACCTATGGATTGCTATGTCTCCGAAAGAGAATCAAGCATGTGTACAGGGGCATAAACGCAGCAGTGATAGGATTGGAGAGGTTTGGTGAGCAAATGAAGACCCTTTGAAGTCATATTGCATGGTACCCATTCCACGGGTCTCAACTCTCCAGGTTTAAGGTATTCTTCCTTCAGCTAAAACATGCATGTGGAACCCAGAGTATGATCAACCGTGTGAACGGGAGACGTGTTCAAATATGTCTCAGTTTTCGTACCCTGGTACTCGGGTGCAACATTCCAGACGCTTTACTAACACTCTCCCCACTTGGAGAGTCAGTCCCTTTAACCTCCTGTTTGGCAGAGTTTGCAATTTCTGCGGAACATGAACAGGAATAGGGAGAACCAATGAGAGACTAGCTGGAGGTCTCTGGACGGGCAAATATAACTCTCATTTCCCACCAGGAAGAGGAAATAACCAAAGGTTCAGCGTGCCATGCCGGAACCAGATTAGGGCCTGAAGCCATCCTGCGGTGTTGCGGCCAGCTCAAAAGAAAACGAGTTGAAGAAAGGAGCTCAGGGGCACTGTAATTCACAAACCTGCAGAGTTATAAATGACAGCTATCGTCCAAAAATATACTGAAGTAAGGCTGCCAAGAGGACTTGAAAGCGGGGCAGAATTGCAGGAAACCGATTTCAGGAGGTAGACTGGAATTGCATTGAAAGCATCGGGAAAGAGGCAGAACGTCCACAATGAGGCACTTGGCCAAAAAGGGCGTGTGCGTTTTTTCCTTAATATATTCAGGAAAAAACGCATACGCCCTTTTTGGCCAACCAAGCAAGCTTACAAAGGAAATCTGCACTACAATGAAGTCTCACTTCCCCCCGGTCAAAAGGGCCATCTGAAAAAAGTGTAAAATCCAGAAAGGCAGGACAGGCCATGGAGAACTGGGAGCCTTGTTATGCTGATGGGCGGGATGTAAATTGCCAACAGACACTCGGGAGAAGTGTATGGTGTTTCCTGAAACATCTAAAAAACAAAGCAACAGAGCCTAGGGCACTTCCACTTATGGTCCTATAGCTTAGGGAAATTAAAATCAAAAAGACACAGCCACCCCAAAGTTTGAGACGCCTCTGTTTACAAGAACCTGGTTTACCGTACAAGTTCAATATCAGAGAAAGTGAAAAATGGATAAAGAAGTTGTGGTATTTACTTACAAAGCAATATCACTCAGCAATGAAATCTATGTCATCAGGCCCTTAGCAGCACAATGAGTGGATTCAGGTATGATGATTCTAACTGAAATAAGTCACACAGAAAAAGAAACATCATAAGATATCAGTAATACACGGAATGTAAACTTGGCTACACAGGAACTGAATTCCAAAACAGAACAGGGTCTCAAATTTAGAAAACCAACTTATGCTTGCTTAAGGGCAAAGGTGAGTTGGGGTGCTGCATAAAACCAGAGATTGAAATGAGCACAGATAAAGTTCCTTAAGCCAAATATGGAATAGACAAGAGCTACTCCTTGCTCAACAAAATGGACTCAACACCCCATATTAAACGCCTAAGAATGTACCTGACTAGTATCTTAAAACCTATGGATTGCTATGTCTCCAAAAGAGAATCAAACGTGTGTACAGGGGCATAAACGCAGCAGTGATAGGATTGGAGAGGTTCGGTGAGCAAATGAAGACCCTTTGAAGTCATATTGCATGGTACCCATTCCACGGGTTTCAACTACCCAGGTTTAAGGTATTCTTCCTTCAGCTAAAACATGCATGTGGAACCTAGAGTATGATCAACCATGTGATCGGGAGACGTGTTCAAATATGTCTCAGTTTTCCTCCCCTGGTACTCGGGTGCAACATTCCAGACGGTTTACTGACACTCTCCCGACTTGGAGAGTCAGTCCCTTTAACCTCCTGTTTGTCCCAGTTTGCAATTTCTGCGGAAGATGAAGAGGAATAGCGAGAACCAATGAGAGACTAGCTGGAGGTCTCTGGACGGGCAAATTTAACTCTCATTTCCCACCAGGAAGAGGAATTAACCAAAGGCTCAGCGTGCCGTGCCGGAACCAGATTAGGGCCTGAAGCCATCCTGCGGTGTTGCGGCCAGGTCACAAGAAAGCGAGTTGAAGAAAGGCGCTCAGGGGCACTGTAATTCACAAACCTGCAGAGTTATAAATGACAGCTATCGTCCAAAAATATACTGAAGTAAGGCTGCCAAGAGGACTTGAAAGCGGGGCAGAATTGGAGGAAACCGATTTCAGGAGGTAGACTGGAATTGCATTGAAAGCATAGGAAAAGAGGCAGAACGTCCACAATGATGCACTTGGCCAAAAAGGGCGTATGCGTTTTTTCCTGAATATATTCAGGAAAAAACGCATACGCCCTTTTTGTCCAACCAAGCAAGCTTGCAAAGGAAATCTGCACTACAATGAAGTCTCACTTCCCCCCGGTCAAAAGGACCATCTGAAAAAAGTGTAAAATCCAGAAAGGCAGGACAGGCCATGGAGAACTGGGAGCCTTGTTATGCTGATGGGCAGGATGTAAATTGCCAACAGACACTCGGGAGAAGTGTATGGTGTTTCCTGAAACATCTAATAAACAAAGCAACAGAGCCTAGGGCATTTCCACTTATGGTCCTATAGCTTAGGGAAATTAAAATAAAAAAGACACAGCCACCCCAAAGTTTGGAATGGCTCTGTTTACAAGAACCTCGTTTACAGTACAAGTTCAACATCGCAGAAAGTGAAAAATGGATAAAGAAGTTGTGGTATTTACTTACAAAGCAATATCACTCAGCAATGAAATCTATGTCATCAGGCCCTTAGCAGCACAATGAGTGGATTCAGGTATGATGATTCTAACTGAAATAAGTCACACAGAAAAAGAAACATCATAAGATATCAGTAATACACGGAATGTAAACTTGGCTACACAGGAACTGAATTCCAAAACAGAACAGGGTCTCAAATTTAGAAAACCAACTTATGCTTGCTTAAGGGGAAAGGTGAGTTGGGGTGCTGCATAAAACCAGAGATTGAAATGAGCACAGATAAAGTTCCTTAAGCCAAATATGGAATAGACAAGAGCTACTCCTTGCTCAACGAAATGGACTCAACACCCCATATTAAACGCCTAAGAATGTACCTGACTAGTAAGCATCTTAAAACCTATGGATTGCTATGTCTCCAAAAGAGAATCAAGCATGTGTACAAGGGCATAAACGCAGCAGTGATAGGATTGGAGAGGTTCGGTGAACAAATGAAGACCCTTTGAAGTCATATTGCATGGTACCCATTCCACGGGTCTCAACTCTCCAGGTTTAAGGTATTCTTCCTTCAGCTAAAACATGCATGTGGAACCCAGAGTATGATCAACCGTGTGAATGGGAGACGTGTTCAAATATGTCTCAGTTTTCCTCCCCTGGTACTCGGGTGCAACATTCCAGAGGCTTTACTAACACTCTCCCCACTTGGAGAGTCAGCGCCTTAACCTCCTGTTTGGCCCAGTTTGCAATTTCTGCGGAAGATGAACAGGAATAGCGAGAACCAATGAGAGACTAGCTGGAGGTGTCTGGACGGGCAAATTGAACTCTCATTTCCCACCAGGAAGAGGAAATAACCAAAGGCTCAGCGTGCCGTGCCAGAACCAGATTAGGGCCTGAAGCCATCCTGCGGTGTTGCGGCCAGGTCACAAGAAAGTGAGTTGAAGAAAGGAGCTCAGGGGCACTGTAATTCACAAACCTGCAGAGATATAAATGACAGCTATCGTCCAAAAATATACTGAAGTAAGGCTGCCAAGAGGACTTGAAAGCGGGGCAGAATTGCAGGAAACCGATTTCAGGAGGTAGACTGGAATTGCATTGAAAGAATAGGAAAAGAGGCAGAACGTCCACAATGATGCACTTGGCCAAAAAGGGCGTATTCGTTTTTTCCTGAATATATTCAGGAAAAAACGCATACGCCCTTTTTGGCCAACCAAGCAAACTTGCAAAGGAAATCTGCACTACAATGAAGTCTCACTCCCCCCCGGTCAAAAGGGCCATCTGAAAAAAGTGTAAAATCCAGAAAGGCAGGACAGGCCATGGAGAACTGGGAGCCTTTTTATGCTGACGGGCGGGATATAAATTGCCAACAGACACTCGGGAGAAGTGTATGGTGTTTCCTGAAACATCTAAAAAACAAAGCAACAGAGCCTAGGGCACTTCCACTTATGGTCCTATAGCTTAGGGAAATTAAAATCAAAAAGACACAGCCACCCCAAAGTTTGGGACGCCTCTGTTTACAAGAACCTCGTTTACGGTACAAGTTCAATATCATAGAAAGTGAAAAATGGATAAAGAACTTGTGCTACTTACGTACAATGCAGTATCACTCAGCAATGAAATCTATGTCATCAGGCCCGTAGCAGCATAATGAGTGGATTCAGGTACGATGATTCTAACTGAAATAAGTCACACAGAAAAAGAAACATCATAAGATATCACTAATACACGGAATGTAAACTTGGCTACACAGGAACTGAATTCCAAAACAGAACAGGGTCTCAAATTTAGAAAACCAACTTATGCTTGCTTAAGGGGAAAGGTGAGTTGGGGTGCTGCATAAAACCGGAGATTGAAATGAGCACAGATAAAGTTCCTTAAGCCAAATATGGACTAGACAAGAGCTACTCCTTGCTCAACGAAATGGACTCAACACCACATATTAAACGCCTAAGAATGTACCTGACTAGTAAGTATCTTAAAACCTATGGATTGCTATGTCTCCAAAAGAGAATCAAGCGTGTGTACAGGGGCATAAACGCAGCAGTGATAGGATTGGAGAGGTTCGGTGAGCAAATGAAGACCCTTTGAAGTCATATTGCATGGTACCCATTCCACGGGTCTCAACTCTCCAGGTTTAAGGTATTCTTCCTTCAGTTAAAACATGCATGTGGAACCTAGAGTATGATCAACCATGTGATCGGGAGACGTGTTCAAATATGTCTCAGTTTTCCTCCCCTGGTACTCGGGTGCAACATTCCAGACGCTTTACTAACACTCTCCCCACTTGGAGAGTCAGCGCCTTTAACCTCCTGTTTGGCCCAGTTTGCAATTTCTGCGGAAGATGAACAGGAATAGGGAGAACCAATGAGAGACTAGCTGGAGGTGTCTGGACGGGCAAATTGAACTCTCATTTCCCACCAGGAAGAGGAAATAACCAAAGGCTCAGCGTTCCGTGCCGGAACCACATTAGGGCCTGAAGACATCCTGTGGTGTTGCGGTCAGGTCACAAGAAAGCGAGTTGAAGAAAGGAGTTCAGGGGCACTGTAATTCACAAACCTGCAGAGTTATAAATGACAGCTATCGTCCAAAAATATACTGAAGTAAGGCTGCCAAGAGGACTTGAAAGCGGGGCAGAATTGCAGGAAGCCGATTTCAGGAGGTAGACTGGAATTGCATTGAAAGCATAGGAAAAGAGGCAGAACGTCCACAATGATGCACTTGGCCAAAAAGGGCGTATGCGTTTTTTCCTGAATATATTCAGGAAAAAACGCATACGCCCTTTTTGGCCAACCAAGCAAGCTTGCAAAGGAAATCTGCACTACAATGAAGTCTCACTTCCCCCCGGTCAAAAGGGCCATCTGAAAAAAGTGTAAAATCCAGAAAGGCAGGACAGGCCATGGAGAACTGGGAGCCTTGTTATGCTGATGGGCGGGATGTAAATTGCCAACAGACACTCGGGAGAAGTGTATGGTGTTTCCTGAAACATCTAAAAAACAAAGCAACAGAGCCTAGGGCACTTCCACTTATGGTCCTATAGCTTAGGGAAATTAAAATCAAAAAGACACAGCCACCCCAAAGTTTGAGACGCCTCTGTTTACAAGAACCTGGTTTACCGTACAAGTTCAATATCACAGAAAGTGAAAAATGGATAAAGAAGTTGTGGTATTTACTTACAAAGCAATATCACTCAGCAATGAAATCTATGTCATCAGGCCCTTAGCAGCACAATGAGTGGATTCAGGTATGATGATTCTTACTGAAATAAGTCACACAGAAAAAGAAACATCATAAGATATCAGTAATACACGGAATGTAAACTTGGCTACACAGGAACTGAATTCCAAAACAGAACAGGGTCTCAAATTTAGAAAACCAACTTATGCTTGCTTAAGGGGAAAGGTGAGTTGGGGTGCTGCATAAAACCAGAGATTGAAATGAGCACAGATAAAGTTCCTTAAGCCAAATATGGAATAGACAAGAGCTACTCCTTGCTCAACAAAATGGACTCAACACCCCATATTAAACGCCTAAGAATGTACCTGACTAGTATCTTAAAACCTATGGATTGCTATGTCTCCAAAAGAGAATCAAACGTGTGTACAGGGGCATAAACGCAGCAGTGATAGGATTGGAGAGGTTCGGTGAGCAAATGAAGACCCTTTGAAGTCATATTGCATGGTACCCATTCCACGGGTTTCAACTACCCAGGTTTAAGGTATTCTTCCTTCAGCTAAAACATGCATGTGGAACCTAGAGTATGATCAACCATGTGATCGGGAGACGTGTTCAAATATGTCTCAGTTTTCCTCCCCTGGTACTCGGGTGCAACATTCCAGACGGTTTACTGACACTCTCCCGACTTGGAGAGTCAGTCCCTTTAACCTCCTGTTTGTCCCAGTTTGCAATTTCTGCGGAAGATGAAGAGGAATAGCGAGAACCAATGAGAGACTAGCTGGAGGTCTCTGGACGGGCAAATTTAACTCTCATTTCCCACCAGGAAGAGGAATTAACCAAAGGCGAAGCGTGCCGTGCCGGAACCAGATTAGGGCCTGAAGCCATCCTGCGGTGTTGCGGCCAGGTCACAAGAAAGCGAGTTGAAGAAAGGCGCTCAGGGGCACTGTAATTCACAAACCTGCAGAGTTATAAATGACAGCTATCGTCCAAAAATATACTGAAGTAAGGCTGCCAAGAGGACTTGAAAGCGGGGCAGAATTGGAGGAAACCGATTTCAGGAGGTAGACTGGAATTGCATTGAAAGCATAGGAAAAGAGGCAGAAAGTCCACAATTATGCACTTGGCCAAAAAGGGCGTATGCGTTTTCTCCTGAATATATTCAGGAAAAAACGCATACGCCCTTTTTGGCCAACCAAGCAAGCTTGCAAAGGAAATCTGCACTACAATGAAGTCTCACTTCCCCCCGGTCAAAAGGACCATCTGAAAAAAGTGTAAAATCCAGAAAGGCAGGACAGGCCATGGAGAACTGGGAGCCTTGTTATGCTGATGGGCAGGATGTAAATTGCCAACAGACACTCGGGAGAAGTGTATGGTGTTTCCTGAAACATCTAATAAACAAAGCAACAGAGCCTAGGGCATTTCCACTTATGGTCCTATAGCTTAGGGAAATTAAAATAAAAAAGACACAGCCACCCCAAAGTTTGGAATGGCTCTGTTTACAAGAACCTCGTTTACAGTACAAGTTCAACATCGCAGAAAGTGAAAAATGGATAAAGAAGTTGTGGTATTTACTTACAAAGCAATATCACTCAGCAATGAAATCTATGTCATCAGGCCCTTAGCAGCACAATGAGTGGATTCAGGTATGATGATTCTAACTGAAATAAGTCACACAGAAAAAGAAACATCATAAGATATCAGTAATACACGGAATGTAAACTTGGCTACACAGGAACTGAATTCCAAAACAGAACAGGGTCTCAAATTTAGAAAACCAACTTATGCTTGCTTAAGGGGAAAGGTGAGTTGGGGTGCTGCATAAAACCAGAGATTGAAATGAGCACAGATAAAGTTCCTTAAGCCAAATATGGAATAGACAAGAGCTACTCCTTGCTCAACGAAATGGACTCAACACCCCATATTAAACGCCTAAGAATGTACCTGACTAGTAAGCATCTTAAAACCTATGGATTGCTATGTCTCCAAAAGAGAATCAAGCATGTGTACAAGGGCATAAACGCAGCAGTGATAGGATTGGAGAGGTTCGGTGAACAAATGAAGACCCTTTGAAGTCATATTGCATGGTACCCATTCCACGGGTCTCAACTCTCCAGGTTTAAGGTATTCTTCCTTCAGCTAAAACATGCATGTGGAACCCAGAGTATGATCAACCGTGTGAACGGGAGACGTGTTCAAATATGTCTCAGTTTTCCTCCCCTGGTACTCGGGTGCAACATTCCAGACGCTTTACTAACACTCTCCCCACTTGGAGAGTCAGCGCCTTAACCTCCTGTTTGGCCCAGTTTGCAATTTCTGCGGAAGATGAACAGGAATAGCGAGAACCAATGAGAGACTAGCTGGAGGTGTCTGGACGGGCAAATTGAACTCTCATTTCCCACCAGGAAGAGGAAATAACCAAAGGCTCAGCGTGCCGTGCCAGAACCAGATTAGGGCCTGAAGCCATCCTGCGGTGTTGCGGCCAGGTCACAAGAAAGTGAGTTGAAGAAAGGAGCTCAGGGCCACTGTAATTCACAAACCTGCAGAGATATAAATGACAGCTATCGTCCAAAAATATACTGAAGTAAGGCTGCCAAGAGGACTTGAAAGCGGGGCAGAATTGCAGGAAACCGATTTCAGGAGGTAGACTGGAATTGCATTGAAAGCATAGGAAAAGAGGCAGAACGTCCACAATGATGCACTTGGCCAAAAAGGGCGTATGCGTTTTTTCCTGAATATATTCAGGAAAAAACGCATACGCCCTTTTTGGCCAACCAAGCAAACTTGCAAAGGAAATCTGCACTACAATGAAGTCTCACTTCCCCCCGGTCAAAAGGGCCATCTGAAAAAAGTGTAAAATCCAGAAAGGCAGGACAGGCCATGGAGAACTGGGAGCCTTTTTATGCTGACGGGCGGGATATAAATTGCCAACAGACACTCGGGAGAAGTGTATGGTGTTTCCTGAAACATCTAAAAAACAAAGCAACAGAGCCTAGGGCACTTCCACTTATGGTCCTATAGCTTAGGGAAATTAAAATCAAAAAGACACAGCCGCCCCAAAGTTTGGGACGCCTCTGTTTACAAGAACCTCGTTTACGGTACAAGTTCAATATCATAGAAAGTGAAAAATGGATAAAGAACTTGTGCTACTTACGTACAATGCAGTATCACTCAGCAATGAAATCTATGTCATCAGGCCCGTAGCAGCATAATGAGTGGATTCAGGTACGATGATTCTAACTGAAATAAGTCACACAGAAAAAGAAACATCATAAGATATCACTAATACACGGAATGTAAACTTGGCTACACAGGAACTGAATTCCAAAACAGAACAGGGTCTCAAATTTAGAAAACCAACTTATGCTTGCTTAAGGGGAAAGGTGAGTTGGGGTGCTGCATAAAACCGGAGATTGAAATGAGCACAGATAAAGTTCCTTAAGCCAAATATGGACTAGACAAGAGCTACTCCTTGCTCAACGAAATGGACTCAACACCACATATTAAACGCCTAAGAATGTACCTGACTAGTAAGTATCTTAAAACCTATGGATTGCTATGTCTCCAAAAGAGAATCAAGCGTGTGTACAGGGGCATAAACGCAGCAGTGATAGGATTGGAGAGGTTCGGTGAGCAAATGAAGACCCTTTGAAGTCATATTGCATGGTACCCATTCCACGGGTCTCAACTCTCCAGGTTTAAGGTATTCTTCCTTCAGTTAAAACATGCATGTGGAACCTAGAGTATGATCAACCATGTGATCGGGAGACGTGTTCAAATATGTCTCAGTTTTCCTCCCCTGGTACTCGGGTGCAACATTCCAGACGCTTTACTAACACTCTCCCCACTTGGAGAGTCAGCGCCTTTAACCTCCTGTTTGGCCCAGTTTGCAATTTTTGCGGAAGATGAACAGGAATAGGGAGAACCAATGAGAGACTAGCTGGAGGTGTCTGGACGGGCAAATTGAACTCTCATTTCCCACCAGGAAGAGGAAATAACCAAAGGCTCAGCGTGCCGTGCCGGAACCACATTAGGGCCTGAAGACATCCTGTGGTGTTGCGGTCAGGTCACAAGAAAGCGAGTTGAAGAAAGGAGTTCAGGGGCACTGTAATTCACAAACCTGCAGAGTTATAAATGACAGCTATCGTCCAAAAATATACTGAAGTAAGGCTGCCAAGAGGACTTGAAAGCGGGGCAGAATTGCAGGAAGCCGATTTCAGGAGGTAGACTGGAATTGCATTGAAAGCATAGGAAAAGAGGCAGAACGTCCACAATGATGCACTTGGCCAAAAAGGGCGTATGCGTTTTTTCCTGAATATATTCAGGAAAAAACGCATACGCCCTTTTTGGCCAACCAAGCAAGCTTGCAAAGGAAATCTGCACTACAATGAAGTCTCACTTCCCCCCCGGTCAAACGGGCCATCTGAAAAAAGTGTAAAATCCAGAAAGGCAGGACAGGCCATGGAGAACTGGGAGCCTTGTTATGCTGATGGGCGGGATGTAAATTGCCAACAGACACTCGGGAGAAGTGTATGGTGTTTCCTGAAACATCTAAAAAACAAAGCAACAGAGCCTAGGGCACTTCCACTTATGGTCCTATAGCTTAGGGAAATTAAAATCAAAAAGACACAGCCACCCCAATGTTTGGGATGGCTCTGTTTACAAGAACCTCGTTTACAGTACAAGTTCAACATCACAGAAAGTGAAAAATGGATAAAGAAGTTGTGGTATTTACTTACAAAGCAATATCACTCAGCAATGAAATCTATGTCATCAGGCCCTTCGTAGCACAATGAGTGGATTCAGGTATGATGATTCTAACTGAAATAAGTCACACAGAAAAAGAAACATCATAAGATATCAGTAATACACGGAATGTAAACTTGGCTACACAGGCACTGAATTACAGAACAGAACAGGGTCTCAAATTTAGAAAACCAACTTATGCTTGCTTAAGGGGAAAGGTGAGTTGGGCTGCTGCATAAAAGCAGAGATTGAAATGAGCACAGATAAAGTTCCTTAAGCCAAATATGGAATAGACAAGAGCTACTCCTTGCTCAACGAAATGGACTCAACACCCCATATTAAACGCCTCAGAATGTACCTGACTAGTAAGTATCTTAAAACCTATGGATTGCTATGTCTCCGAAAGAGAATCAAGCCTGTGTATAGGGGCATAAACGCAGCAGTGATAGGATTGGAGAGGTTTGGTGAGCAAATGAAGACCCTTTGAAGTCATATTGCATGGTACCCATTCCACGGGTTTCAACTACCCAGGTTTAAGGTATTCTTCCTTCAGCTAAAACATGCATGTGGAACCTAGAGTATGATCAACCATGTGATCGGGAGACGTGTTCAAATATGTCTCAGTTTTCGTACCCTGGTACTCGGGTGCAACATTCCAGACGCTTTACTAACACTCTCCCGACTTGGACAGTCAGTGCCTTTAACCTCCTGTTTGGCCCAGTTTGCTATTTCTGCGGAAGATGAACAGGAATAGCGAGAACCAATGAGACACTAGCTGGAGGTGTCTGGACGGGCAAATTTAACTCTCATTTCCCACGAGGAAGAGGAATTAACCAAAGGCTCAGCGTGCCGTGCCGGAACCAGATTAGGGCCTGAAGCCATCCTGCGGTGTTGCGGCCAGCTCAAAAGAAAGCGAGTTGAAGAAAGGAGCTCAGGGGCACTGTAATTCACAAACCTGCAGAGTTATAAATGACAGCTATCGTCCAAAAATATACTGAAGTAAGGCTGCCAAGAGGACTTGAAAGCGGGGCAGAATTGCAGGAAACCGATTTCAGGAGGTAGACTGGAATTGCATTGAAAGCATAGGAAAAGAGGCAGAACGTCCACAATGATGCACTTGGCCAAAAAGGGCGTATGCGTTTTTTCCTGAAAATATTCAGGAAAAAACGCATACGCCCTTTTTGGCCAACCAAGCAAACTTGCAAAGGAAATCTGCACTACAATGAAGTCTCACTTCCCCCCGGTCAAAAGGGCCATCTGAAAAAAGTGTAAAATCCAGAAAGGCAGGACAGGCCATGGAGAACTGGGAGCCTTGTTATGCTGATGGGCGGGATGTAAATTGCCAACAGACACTCGGGAGAAGTGTATGGTGTTTCCTGAAACATCGAAAAAACAAAGCAACAGAGCCTAGGGCACTTCCACTTATGGTCCTATAGTTTATGGAAATTAAAATAAAAACGACACAGCCACCCCAAAGTTTGGGACGCCTCTGTTTACAAGAACCTCGTTTACAGTACAAGTTCAACATCGCAGAAAGTGAAAAATGGATAAAGAAGTTGTGGTATTTACTTACAAAGCAATATCACTCAGCAATGAAATCTATGTCATCAGGCCCTTAGCAGCACAATGAGTGGATTCAGGTATGATGATTCTAACTGAAATAAGTCACACAGAAAAAGAAACATCATAAGATATCAGTAATACACGGAATGTAAACTTGGCTACACAGGAACTGAATTACAGAACAGAACAGAGTCTCAAATTTAGAAAACCAACTTATGCTTGCTTAAGGGGAAAGGTGAGTTGGGGTGCTGCATAAAACCAGAGATTGAAATGAGCACAGATAAAGTTCCTTAAGCCAAATATGGAATAGACAAGAGCTACTCCTTGCTCAATGAAATGGACTCAACACCCCATATTAAACGCCTAAGAATGTACCTGACTAGTAAGTATCTTAAAACCTATGGATTGCTATGTCTCCAAAAGAGAGTCAAGCGTGTGTACAGGGGCATAAACGCAGCAGTGATAGGATTGGAGAGGTTCGGTGAGCAAATGAAGACCCTTTGAAGTCATATTGCATGGTACCCATTACACGGGTCTCAACTCTCCAGGTTTAAGGTATTCTTCCTTCAGCTAAAACATGCATGTGGAACCCGGAGTATGACCAACCGTGTGAATGGGAGACGTGTTCAAATATGTCTCAGTTTTCCTCCCCTGGTACTCGGGTGCAACATTCCAGACGCTTTACTAACACTCTCCCCACTTGGAGAGTCAGCGCCTTTAACCTCCTGTTTGGTCCAGTTTGCAATTTCTGCGGAAGATGAACAGGAATAGGGAGAACCAATGAGAGACTAGCTGGAGGTGTCTGGACGGGCAAATTGAACTCTCATTTCCCACCAGGAAGAGGAAATAACCAAAGGCTCAGCGTGCCGTGCCAGAACCAGATTAGGGCCTGAAGCCATCCTGCGGTGTTGCGGCCAGCTCAAAAGAAAGCGAGTTGAAGAAAGGAGCTCAGGGGCACTGTAATTCACAAACCTGCAGAGATATAAATGACAGCTATCGTCCAAAAATATACTGAAGTAAGGCTGCCAAGAGGACTTGAAAGCGGGGCAGAATTGCAGGAAACCGATTTCAGGAGGTAGACTGGAATTGCATTGAAAGCATAGGAAAAGAGGCAGAACGTCCACAATGATGCACTTGGCCAAAAAGGGCGTATTCGTTTTTTCCTGAATATATTCAGGAAAAAACGCATACGCCCTTTTTGGCCAACCAAGCAAGCTTGCAGAGGAAATCTGCACTACAATGAAGTCTCACTCCCCCCCGGTCAAAAGGGCCATCTGAAAAAAGTGTAAAATCCAGAAAGGCAGGACAGGCCATGGAGAACTGGGAGCCTTTTTATGCTGACGGGCGGGATATAAATTGCCAACAGACACTCGGGAGAAGTGTATGGTGTTTCCTGAAACATCTAAAAAACAAAGCAACAGAGCCTAGGGCACTTCCACTTATGGTCCTATAGCTTAGGGAAATTAAAATCAAAAAGACACAGCCACCCCAAAGTTTGGGACGCCTCTGTTTACAAGAACCTCGTTTACGGTACAAGTTCAATATCATAGAAAGTGAAAAATGGATAAAGAACTTGTGCTACTTACGTACAATGCAGTATCACTCAGCAATGAAATCTATGTCATCAGGCCCGTAGCAGCATAATGAGTGGATTCAGGTACGATGATTCTAACTGAAATAAGTCACACAGAAAAAGAAACATCATAAGATATCACTAATACACGGAATGTAAACTTGGCTACACAGGAACTGAATTCCAAAACAGAACAGGGTCTCAAATTTAGAAAACCAACTTATGCTTGCTTAAGGGGAAAGGTGAGTTGGGGTGCTGCATAAAACCGGAGATTGAAATGAGCACAGATAAAGTTCCTTAAGCCAAATATGGACTAGACAAGAGCTACTCCTTGCTCAACGAAATGGACTCAACACCACATATTAAACGCCTAAGAATGTACCTGACTAGTAAGTATCTTAAAACCTATGGATTGCTATGTCTCCAAAAGAGAGTCAAGCGTGTGTACAGGGGCATAAACGCAGCAGTGATAGGATTGGAGAGGTTCGGTGAGCAAATGAAGACCCTTTGAAGTCATATTGCATGGTACCCATTCCACGGGTCTCAACTCTCCAGGTTTAAGGTATTCTTCCTTCAGTTAAAACATGCATGTGGAACCTAGAGTATGATCAACCATGTGATCGGGAGACGTGTTCAAATATGTCTCAGTTTTCCTCCCCTGGTACTCGGGTGCAACATTCCAGACGCTTTACTAACACTCTCCCCACTTGGAGAGTCAGCGCCTTTAACCTCCTGTTTGGCCCAGTTTGCAATTTCTGCGGAAGATGAACAGGAATAGGGAGAACCAATGAGAGACTAGCTGGAGGTGTCTGGACGGGCAAATTGAACTCTCATTTCCCACCAGGAAGAGGAAATAACCAAAGGCTCAGCGTTCCGTGCCGGAACCACATTAGGGCCTGAAGACATCCTGTGGTGTTGCGGTCAGGTCACAAGAAAGCGAGTTGAAGAAAGGAGTTCAGGGGCACTGTAATTCACAAACCTGCAGAGTTATAAATGACAGCTATCGTCCAAAAATATACTGAAGTAAGGCTGCCAAGAGGACTTGAAAGTGGGGCAGAATTGCAGGAAGCCGATTTCAGGAGGTAGACTGGAATTGCATTGAAAGCATAGGAAAAGAGGCAGAACGTCCACAATGATGCACTTGGCCAAAAAGGGCGTATGCGTTTTTTCCTGAATATATTCAGGAAAAAACGCATACGCCCTTTTTGGCCAACCAAGCAAGCTTGCAAAGGAAATCTGCACTACAATGAAGTCTCACTTCCCCCCGGTCAAAAGGGCCATCTGAAAAAAGTGTAAAATCCAGAAAGGCAGGACAGGCCATGGAGAACTGGGAGCCTTGTTATGCTGATGGGCGGGATGTAAATTGCCAACAGACACTCGGGAGAAGTGTATGGTGTTTCCTGAAACATCTAAAAAACAAAGCAACAGAGCCTAGGGCACTTCCACTTATGGTCCTATAGCTTAGGGAAATTAAAATCAAAAAGACACAGCCACCCCAAAGTTTGAGACGCCTCTGTTTACAAGAACCTGGTTTACCGTACAAGTTCAATATCACAGAAAGTGAAAAATGGATAAAGAAGTTGTGGTATTTACTTACAAAGCAATATCACTCAGCAATGAAATCTATGTCATCAGGCCCTTAGCAGCACAATGAGTGGATTCAGGTATGATGATTCTTACTGAAATAAGTCACACAGAAAAAGAAACATCATAAGATATCAGTAATACACGGAATGTAAACTTGGCTACACAGGAACTGAATTCCAAAACAGAACAGGGTCTCAAATTTAGAAAACCAACTTATGCTTGCTTAAGGGCAAAGGTGAGTTGGGGTGCTGCATAAAACCAGAGATTGAAATGAGCACAGATAAAGTTCCTTAAGCCAAATATGGAATAGACAAGAGCTACTCCTTGCTCAACAAAATGGACTCAACACCCCATATTAAACGCCTAAGAATGTACCTGACTAGTATCTTAAAACCTATGGATTGCTATGTCTCCAAAAGAGAATCAAACGTGTGTACAGGGGCATAAACGCAGCAGTGATAGGATTGGAGAGGTTCGGTGAGCAAATGAAGACCCTTTGAAGTCATATTGCATGGTACCCATTCCACGGGTTTCAACTACCCAGGTTTAAGGTATTCTTCCTTCAGCTAAAACATGCATGTGGAACCTAGAGTATGATCAACCATGTGATCGGGAGACGTGTTCAAATATGTCTCAGTTTTCCTCCCCTGGTACTCGGGTGCAACATTCCAGACGGTTTACTGACACTCTCCCGACTTGGAGAGTCAGTCCCTTTAACCTCCTGTTTGTCCCAGTTTGCAATTTCTGCGGAAGATGAAGAGGAATAGCGAGAACCAATGAGAGACTAGCTGGAGGTCTCTGGACGGGCAAATTTAACTCTCATTTCCCACCAGGAAGAGGAATTAACCAAAGGCGAAGCGTGCCGTGCCGGAACCAGATTAGGGCCTGAAGCCATCCTGCGGTGTTGCGGCCAGGTCACAAGAAAGCGAGTTGAAGAAAGGCGCTTAGGGGCACTGTAATTCACAAACCTGCAGAGTTATAAATGCCAGCTATCGTCCAAAAATATACTGAAGTAAGGCTGCCAAGAGGACTTGAAAGCGGGGCAGAATTGGAGGAAACCGATTTCAGGAGGTAGACTGGAATTGCATTGAAAGCATAGGAAAAGAGGCAGAAAGTCCACAATGATGCACTTGGCCAAAAAGGGCATATGCGTTTTCTCCTGAATATATTCAGGAAAAAACGCATACGCCCTTTTTGGCCAACCAAGCAAGCTTGCAAAGGAAATCTGCACTACAATGAAGTCTCACTTCCCCCCGGTCAAAAGGACCATCTGAAAAAAGTGTAAAATCCAGAAAGGCAGGACAGGCCATGGAGAACTGGGAGCCTTGTTATGCTGATGGGCAGGATGTAAATTGCCAACAGACACTCGGGAGAAGTGTATGGTGTTTCCTGAAACATCTAATAAACAAAGCAACAGAGCCTAGGGCATTTCCACTTATGGTCCTATAGCTTAGGGAAATTAAAATAAAAAAGACACAGCCACCCCAAAGTTTGGAATGGCTCTGTTTACAAGAACCTCGTTTACAGTACAAGTTCAACATCGCAGAAAGTGAAAAATGGATAAAGAAGTTGTGGTATTTACTTACAAAGCAATATCACTCAGCAATGAAATCTATGTCATCAGGCCCTTAGCAGCACAATGAGTGGATTCAGGTATGATGATTCTAACTGAAATAAGTCACACAGAAAAAGAAACATCATAAGATATCAGTAATACACGGAATGTAAACTTGGCTACACAGGAACTGAATTCCAAAACAGAACAGGGTCTCAAATTTAGAAAACCAACTTATGCTTGCTTAAGGGGAAAGGTGAGTTGGGGTGCTGCATAAAACCAGAGATTGAAATGAGCACAGATAAAGTTCCTTAAGCCAAATATGGAATAGACAAGAGCTACTCCTTGCTCAACGAAATGGACTCAACACCCCATATTAAACGCCTAAGAATGTACCTGACTAGTAAGCATCTTAAAACCTATGGATTGCTATGTCTCCAAAAGAGAATCAAGCATGTGTACAAGGGCATAAACGCAGCAGTGATAGGATTGGAGAGGTTCGGTGAACAAATGAAGACCCTTTGAAGTCATATTGCATGGTACCCATTCCACGGGTCTCAACTCTCCAGGTTTAAGGTATTCTTCCTTCAGCTAAAACATGCATGTGGAACCCAGAGTATGATCAACCGTGTGAACGGGAGACGTGTTCAAATATGTCTCAGTTTTCCTCCCCTGGTACTCGGGTGCAACATTCCAGACGCTTTACTAACACTCTCCCCACTTGGAGAGTCAGCGCCTTAACCTCCTGTTTGGCCCAGTTTGCAATTTCTGCGGAAGATGAACAGGAATAGCGAGAACCAATGAGAGACTAGCTGGAGGTGTCTGGACGGGCAAATTGAACTCTCATTTCCCACCAGGAAGAGGAAATAACCAAAGGCTCAGCGTGCCGTGCCAGAACCAGATTAGGGCCTGAAGCCATCCTGCGGTGTTGCGGCCAGGTCACAAGAAAGTGAGTTGAAGAAAGGAGCTCAGGGCCACTGTAATTCACAAACCTGCAGAGATATAAATGACAGCTATCGTCCAAAAATATACTGAAGTAAGGCTGCCAAGAGGACTTGAAAGCGGGGCAGAATTGCAGGAAACCGATTTCAGGAGGTAGACTGGAATTGCATTGAAAGCATAGGAAAAGAGGCAGAACGTCCACAATGATGCACTTGGCCAAAAAGGGCGTATGCGTTTTTTCCTGAATATATTCAGGAAAAAACGCATACGCCCTTTTTGGCCAACCAAGCAAACTTGCAAAGGAAATCTGCACTACAATGAAGTCTCACTTCCCCCCGGTCAAAAGGGCCATCTGAAAAAAGTGTAAAATCCAGAAAGGCAGGACAGGCCATGGAGAACTGGGAGCCTTTTTATGCTGACGGGCGGGATATAAATTGCCAACAGACACTCGGGAGAAGTGTATGGTGTTTCCTGAAACATCTAAAAAACAAAGCAACAGAGCCTAGGGCACTTCCACTTATGGTCCTATAGCTTAGGGAAATTAAAATCCAAAAGACACAGCCGCCCCAAAGTTTGGGACGCCTCTGTTTACAAGAACCTCGTTTACGGTACAAGTTCAATATCATAGAAAGTGAAAAATGGATAAAGAACTTGTGCTACTTACGTACAATGCAGTATCACTCAGCAATGAAATCTATGTCATCAGGCCCGTAGCAGCATAATGAGTGGATTCAGGTACGATGATTCTAACTGAAATAAGTCACACAGAAAAAGAAACATCATAAGATATCACTAATACACGGAATGTAAACTTGGCTACACAGGAACTGAATTCCAAAACAGAACAGGGTCTCAAATTTAGAAAACCAACTTATGCTTGCTTAAGGGGAAAGGTGAGTTGGGGTGCTGCATAAAACCGGAGATTGAAATGAGCACAGATAAAGTTCCTTAAGCCAAATATGGACTAGACAAGAGCTACTCCTTGCTCAACGAAATGGACTCAACACCACATATTAAACGCCTAAGAATGTACCTGACTAGTAAGTATCTTAAAACCTATGGATTGCTATGTCTCCAAAAGAGAATCAAGCGTGTGTACAGGGGCATAAACGCAGCAGTGATAGGATTGGAGAGGTTCGGTGAGCAAATGAAGACCCTTTGAAGTCATATTGCATGGTACCCATTCCACGGGTCTCAACTCTCCAGGTTTAAGGTATTCTTCCTTCAGTTAAAACATGCATGTGGAACCTAGAGTATGATCAACCATGTGATCGGGAGACGTGTTCAAATATGTCTCAGTTTTCCTCCCCTGGTACTCGGGTGCAACATTCCAGACGCTTTACTAACACTCTCCCCACTTGGAGAGTCAGCGCCTTTAACCTCCTGTTTGGCCCAGTTTGCAATTTTTGCGGAAGATGAACAGGAATAGGGAGAACCAATGAGAGACTAGCTGGAGGTGTCTGGACGGGCAAATTGAACTCTCATTTCCCACCAGGAAGAGGAAATAACCAAAGGCTCAGCGTGCCGTGCCGGAACCACATTAGGGCCTGAAGACATCCTGTGGTGTTGCGGTCAGGTCACAAGAAAGCGAGTTGAAGAAAGGAGTTCAGGGGCACTGTAATTCACAAACCTGCAGAGTTATAAATGACAGCTATCGTCCAAAAATATACTGAAGTAAGGCTGCCAAGAGGACTTGAAAGCGGGGCAGAATTGCAGGAAGCCGATTTCAGGAGGTAGACTGGAATTGCATTGAAAGCATAGGAAAAGAGGCAGAACGTCCACAATGATGCACTTGGCCAAAAAGGGCGTATGCGTTTTTTCCTGAATATATTCAGGAAAAAACGCATACGCCCTTTTTGGCCAACCAAGCAAGCTTGCAAAGGAAATCTGCACTACAATGAAGTCTCACTTCCCCCCCGGTCAAACGGGCCATCTGAAAAAAGTGTAAAATCCAGAAAGGCAGGACAGGCCATGGAGAACTGGGAGCCTTGTTATGCTGATGGGCGGGATGTAAATTGCCAACAGACACTCGGGAGAAGTGTATGGTGTTTCCTGAAACATCTAAAAAACAAAGCAACAGAGCATAGGGCACTTCCACTTATGGTCCTATAGCTTAGGGAAATTAAAATCAAAAAGACACAGCCACCCCAATGTTTGGGATGGCTCTGTTTACAAGAACCTCGTTTACAGTACAAGTTCAACATCACAGAAAGTGAAAAATGGATAAAGAAGTTGTGGTATTTACTTACAAAGCAATATCACTCAGCAATGAAATCTATGTCATCAGGCCCTTCGTAGCACAATGAGTGGATTCAGGTATGATGATTCTAACTGAAATAAGTCACACAGAAAAAGAAACATCATAAGATATCAGTAATACACGGAATGTAAACTTGGCTACACAGGCACTGAATTACAGAACAGAACAGGGTCTCAAATTTAGAAAACCAACTTATGCTTGCTTAAGGGGAAAGGTGAGTTGGGCTGCTGCATAAAAGCAGAGATTGAAATGAGCACAGATAAAGTTCCTTAAGCCAAATATGGAATAGACAAGAGCTACTCCTTGCTCAACGAAATGGACTCAACACCCCATATTAAACGCCTAAGAATGTACCTGACTAGTAAGTATCTTAAAACCTATGGATTGCTATGTCTCCGAAAGAGAATCAAGCCTGTGTATAGGGGCATAAACGCAGCAGTGATAGGATTGGAGAGGTTTGGTGAGCAAATGAAGACCCTTTGAAGTCATATTGCATGGTACCCATTCCACGGGTTTCAACTACCCAGGTTTAAGGTATTCTTCCTTCAGCTAAAACATGCATGTGGAACCTAGAGTATGATCAACCATGTGATCGGGAGACGTGTTCAAATATGTCTCAGTTTTCGTACCCTGGTACTCGGGTGCAACATTCCAGACGCTTTACTAACACTCTCCCGACTTGGACAGTCAGTGCCTTTAACCTCCTGTTTGGCCCAGTTTGCTATTTCTGCGGAAGATGAACAGGAATAGCGAGAACCAATGAGACACTAGCTGGAGGTGTCTGGACGGGCAAATTTAACTCTCATTTCCCACGAGGAAGAGGAATTAACCAAAGGCTCAGCGTGCCGTGCCGGAACCAGATTAGGGCCTGAAGCCATCCTGCGGTGTTGCGGCCAGCTCAAAAGAAAGCGAGTTGAAGAAAGGAGCTCAGGGGCACTGTAATTCACAAACCTGCAGAGTTATAAATGACAGCTATCGTCCAAAAATATACTGAAGTAAGGCTGCCAAGAGGACTTGAAAGCGGGGCAGAATTGCAGGAAACCGATTTCAGGAGGTAGACTGGAATTGCATTGAAAGCATAGGAAAAGAGGCAGAACGTCCACAATGATGCACTTGGCCAAAAAGGGCGTATGCGTTTTTTCCTGAAAATATTCAGGAAAAAACGCATACGCCCTTTTTGGCCAACCAAGCAAACTTGCAAAGGAAATCTGCACTACAATGAAGTCTCACTTCCCCCCGGTCAAAAGGGCCATCTGAAAAAAGTGTAAAATCCAGAAAGGCAGGACAGGCCATGGAGAACTGGGAGCCTTGTTATGCTGATGGGCGGGATGTAAATTGCCAACAGACACTCGGGAGAAGTGTATGGTGTTTCCTGAAACATCGAAAAAACAAAGCAACAGAGCCTAGGGCACTTCCACTTATGGTCCTATAGTTTATGGAAATTAAAATAAAAACGACACAGCCACCCCAAAGTTTGGGACGCCTCTGTTTACAAGAACCTCGTTTACAGTACAAGTTCAACATCGCAGAAAGTGAAAAATGGATAAAGAAGTTGTGGTATTTACTTACAAAGCAATATCACTCAGCAATGAAATCTATGTCATCAGGCCCTTAGCAGCACAATGAGTGGATTCAGGTATGATGATTCTAACTGAAATAAGTCACACAGAAAAAGAAACATCATAAGATATCAGTAATACACGGAATGTAAACTTGGCTACACAGGAACTGAATTACAGAACAGAACAGAGTCTCAAATTTAGAAAACCAACTTATGCTTGCTTAAGGGGAAAGGTGAGTTGGGGTGCTGCATAAAACCAGAGATTGAAATGAGCACAGATAAAGTTCCTTAAGCCAAATATGGAATAGACAAGAGCTACTCCTTGCTCAATGAAATGGACTCAACACCCCATATTAAACGCCTAAGAATGTACCTGACTAGTAAGTATCTTAAAACCTATGGATTGCTATGTCTCCAAAAGAGAGTCAAGCGTGTGTACAGGGGCATAAACGCAGCAGTGATAGGATTGGAGAGGTTCGGTGAGCAAATGAAGACCCTTTGAAGTCATATTGCATGGTACCCATTACACGGGTCTCAACTCTCCAGGTTTAAGGTATTCTTCCTTCAGCTAAAACATGCATGTGGAACCCGGAGTATGACCAACCGTGTGAATGGGAGACGTGTTCAAATATGTCTCAGTTTTCCTCCCCTGGTACTCGGGTGCAACATTCCAGACGCTTTACTAACACTCTCCCCACTTGGAGAGTCAGCGCCTTTAACCTCCTGTTTGGTCCAGTTTGCAATTTCTGCGGAAGATGAACAGGAATAGGGAGAACCAATGAGAGACTAGCTGGAGGTGTCTGGACGGGCAAATTGAACTCTCATTTCCCACCAGGAAGAGGAAATAACCAAAGGCTCAGCGTGCCGTGCCAGAACCAGATTAGGGCCTGAAGCCATCCTGCGGTGTTGCGGCCAGCTCAAAAGAAAGCGAGTTGAAGAAAGGAGCTCAGGGGCACTGTAATTCACAAACCTGCAGAGATATAAATGACAGCTATCGTCCAAAAATATACTGAAGTAAGGCTGCCAAGAGGACTTGAAAGCGGGGCAGAATTGCAGGAAACCGATTTCAGGAGGTAGACTGGAATTGCATTTGAAGCATAGGAAAAGAGGCAGAGCGTCCACAATGATGCACTTGGCCAAAAAGGGCCTAAGCGTTTTTTCCTGAATATATTCAGGAAAAAATGCATACACCCTTTTTGGCCAACCAAGCAAGCTTGCAAAGGATCTCTGCACTACAATGAAGTCTCACTTCCCCCCGGTCAAAAGGGCCATCTGAAAAAAGTGTAAAATCCAGAAAGGCAGGACAGGTCATGGAGAACTGGGAGCCTTGTTATGCTGATGGGCAGGATGTAAATTGCCAACAGACACTCGGGAGAAGTGTATGGTGTTTCCTGAAACATCTAAAAAACAAAGCAACAGAGCCTAGGGCACTTCCACTTATGGTCCTATAGCTTAGGGAAATTAAAATCAAAAAGACACAGCCACCCCAAAGTTTGGGACGCCTCTGTTTACAAGAACCTCGTTTACTGTACAAGTTCATTATCACAGAAAGTGAAAAATGGATAAAGAACTTGTGGTACTTACGTACAATGCAGTATCACTCAGCAATGAAATCTATGTCATCAGGCCCGTAGCAGCACAATGAGTGGATTCAGGTATGATGATTCTAACTGAAATAAGTCACACAGAAAAAGAAACATCATAAGATATCACTAATACACGGAATGTAAACTTGGCTACACAGGAACTGAATTCCAAAACAGAACAGGGTCTCAAATTTAGAAAACCAACTTATGCTTGCTTAAGGGGAAAGGTGAGTTGGGGTGCTGCATAAAACCAGAGATTGAAATGAGCACAGATAAAGTTCCTTAAGCCAAATATGGAATAGACAAGAGCTACTCCTTGCTCAACGAAATGGACTCAACACCCCATATTAAACGCCTAAGAATGTACCTGACTAGTAAGCATCTTAAAACCTATGGATTGCTATGTCTCCAAAAGAGAATCAAGCATGTGTACAAGGGCATAAACGCAGCAGTGATAGGATTGGAGAGGTTCGGTGAACAAATGAAGACCCTTTGAAGTCATATTGCATGGTACCCATTCCACGGGTCTCAACTCTCCAGGTTTAAGGTATTCTTCCTTCAGCTAAAACATGCATGTGGAACCCAGAGTATGATCAACCGTGTGAACGGGAGACGTGTTCAAATATGTCTCAGTTTTCCTCCCCTGGTACTCGGGTGCAACATTCCAGACGCTTTACTAACACTCTCCCCACTTGGAGAGTCAGCGCCTTAACCTCCTGTTTGGCCCAGTTTGCAATTTCTGCGGAAGATGAACAGGAATAGCGAGAACCAATGAGAGACTAGCTGGAGGTGTCTGGACGGGCAAATTGAACTCTCATTTCCCACCAGGAAGAGGAAATAACCAAAGGCTCAGCGTGCCGTGCCAGAACCAGATTAGGGCCTGAAGCCATCCTGCGGTGTTGCGGCCAGGTCACAAGAAAGTGAGTTGAAGAAAGGAGCTCAGGGGCACTGTAATTCACAAACCTGCAGAGATATAAATGACAGCTATCGTCCAAAAATATACTGAAGTAAGGTTGCCAAGAGGACTTGAAAGCGGGGCAGAATTGCAGGAAACCGATTTCAGGAGGTAGACTGGAATTGCATTGAAAGCATAGGAAAAGAGGCAGAACGTCCACAATGATGCACTTGGCCAAAAAGGGCGTATTCGTTTTTTCCTGAATATATTCAGGAAAAAACGCATACGCCCTTTTTGGCCAACCAAGCAAACTTGCAAAGGAAATCTGCACTACAATGAAGTCTCACTTCCCCCCGGTCAAAAGGGCCATCTGAAAAAAGTGTAAAATCCAGAAAGGCAGGACAGGCCATGGAGAACTGGGAGCCTTTTTATGCTGACGGGCGGGATATAAATTGCCAACAGACACTCGGGAGAAGTGTATGGTGTTTCCTGAAACATCTAAAAAACAAAGCAACAGAGCCTAGGACACTTCCACTTATGGTCCTATAGCTTAGGGAAATTAAAATCAAAAAGACACAGCCACCCCAAAGTTTGGGACGCCTCTGTTTACAAGAACCTCGTTTACGGTACAAGTTCAATATCATAGAAAGTGAAAAATGGATAAAGAACTTGTGCTACTTACGTACAATGCAGTATCACTCAGCAATGAAATCTATGTCATCAGGCCCGTAGCAGCATAATGAGTGGATTCAGGTACGATGATTCTAACTGAAATAAGTCACACAGAAAAAGAAACATCATAAGATATCACTAATACACGGAATGTAAACTTGGCTACACAGGAACTGAATTCCAAAACAGAACAGGGTCTCAAATTTAGAAAACCAACTTATGCTTGCTTAAGGGGAAAGGTGAGTTGGGGTGCTGCATAAAACCGGAGATTGAAATGAGCACAGATAAAGTTCCTTAAGCCAAATATGGACTAGACAAGAGCTACTCCTTGTTCAACGAAATGGACTCAACACCACATATTAAACGCCTAAGAATGTACCTGACTAGTAAGTATCTTAAAACCTATGGATTGCTATGTCTCCAAAAGAGAATCAAGCGTGTGTACAGGGGCATAAACGCAGCAGTGATAGGATTGGAGAGGTTCGGTGAGCAAATGAAGACCCTTTGAAGTCATATTGCATGGTACCCATTACACGGGTCTCAACTCTCCAGGTTTAAGGTATTCTTCCTTCAGTTAAAACATGCATGTGGAACCTAGAGTATGATCAACCATGTGATCGGGAGACGTGTTCAAATATGTCTCAGTTTTCCTCCCCTGGTACTCGGGTGCAACATTCCAGACGCTTTACTAACACTCTCCCCACTTGGAGAGTCAGCGCCTTTAACCTCCTGTTTGGCCCAGTTTGCAATTTCTGCGGAAGATGAACAGGAATAGGGAGAACCAATGAGAGACTAGCTGGAGGTGTCTGGACGGGCAAATTGAACTCTCATTTCCCACCAGGAAGAGGAAATAACCAAAGGCTCAGCGTGCCGTGCCGGAACCACATTAGGGCCTGAAGACATCCTGTGGTGTTGCGGTCAGGTCACAAGAAAGCGAGTTGAAGAAAGGAGTTCAGGGGCACTGTAATTCACAAACCTGCAGAGTTATAAATGACAGCTATCGTCCAAAAATATACTGAAGTAAGGCTGCCAAGAGGACTTGAAAGCGGGGCAGAATTGCAGGAAGCCGATTTCAGGAGGTAGACTGGAATTGCATTGAAAGCATAGGAAAAGAGGCAGAACGTCCACAATGATGCACTTGGCCAAAAAGGGCGTATGTGTTTTTTCCTGAATATATTCAGGAAAAAACGCATACGCCCTTTTTGGCCAACCAAGCAAGCTTGCAAAGGAAATCTGCACTACAATGAAGTCTCACTTTCCCCCCGGTCAAACGGGCCATCTGAAAAAAGTGTAAAATCCAGAAAGGCAGGACAGGCCATGGAGAACTGGGAGCCTTGTTATGCTGATGGGCGGGATGTAAATTGCCAACAGACACTCGGGAGAAGTGTATGGTGTTTCCTGAAACATCTAAAAAACAAAGCAACAGAGCCTAGGGCACTTCCACTTATGGTCCTATAGCTTAGGGAAATTAAAATCAAAAAGACACAGCCACCCCAATGTTTGGGATGGCTCTGTTTACAAGAACCTCGTTTACAGTACAAGTTCAACATCACAGAAAGTGAAAAATGGATAAAGAAGTTGTGGTATTTACTTACAAAGCAATATCACTCAGCAATGAAATCTATGTCATCAGGCCCTTCGTAGCACAATGAGTGGATTCAGGTATGATGATTCTAACTGAAATAAGTCACACAGAAAAAGAAACATCATAAGATATCAGTAATACACGGAATGTAAACTTGGCTACACAGGAACTGAATTACAGAACAGAACAGGGTCTCAAATTTAGAAAACCAACTTATGCTTGCTTAAGGGGAAAGGTGAGTTGGGCTGCTGCATAAAAGCAGAGATTGAAATGAGCACAGATAAAGTTCCTTAAGCCAAATATGGAATAGACAAGAGCTACTCCTTGCTCAACGAAATGGACTCAACACCCCATATTAAACGCCTAAGAATGTACCTGACTAGTAAGTATCTTAAAACCTATGGATTGCTATGTCTCCGAAAGAGAATCAAGCCTGTGTATAGGGGCATAAACGCAGCAGTGATAGGATTGGAGAGGTTTGGTGAGCAAATGAAGACCCTTTGAAGTCATATTGCATGGTACCCATTCCACGGGTTTCAACTACCCAGGTTTAAGGTATTCTTCCTTCAGCTAAAACATGCATGTGGAACCTTGAGTATGATCAACCATGTGATCGGGAGACGTGTTCAAATATGTCTCAGTTTTCGTACCCTGGTACTCGGGTGCAACATTCCAGACGCTTTACTAACACTCTCCCGACTTGGAGAGTCAGTGCCTTTAACCTCCTGTTTGGCCCAGTTTGCTATTTCTGCGGAAGATGAACAGGAATAGCGAGAACCAATGAGACACTAGCTGGAGGTGTCTGGACGGGCAAATTTAACTCTCATTTCCCACCAGGAAGAGGAATTAACCAAAGGCTCAGCGTGCCGTGCCGGAACCAGATTAGGGCCTGAAGCCATCCTGCGGTGTTGCGGCCAGCTCAAAAGAAAGCGAGTTGAAGAAAGGAGCTCAGGGGCACTGTAATTCACAAACCTGCAGAGTTATAAATGACAGCTATCGTCCAAAAATATACTGAAGTAAGGCTGCCAAGAGGACTTGAAAGCGGGGCAGAATTGCAGGAAACCGATTTCAGGAGGTAGACTGGAATTGCATTGAAAGCATAGGAAAAGAGGCAGAACGTCCACAATGATGCACTTGGCCAAAAAGGGCGTATGCGTTTTTTCCTGAAAATATTCAGGAAAAAACGCATACGCCCTTTTTGGCCAACCAAGCAAACTTGCAAAGGAAATCTGCACTACAATGAAGTCTCACTTCCCCCCGGTCAAAAGGGCCATCTGAAAAAAGTGTAAAATCCAGAAAGGCAGGACAGGCCATGGAGAACTGGGAGCCTTGTTATGCTGATGGGCGGGATGTAAATTGCCAACAGACACTCGGGAGAAGTGTATGGTGTTTCCTGAAACATCGAAAAAACAAAGCAACAGAGCCTAGGGCACTTCCACTTATGGTCCTATAGTATATGGAAATTAAAATAAAAACGACACAGCCACCCCAAAGTTTGGGACGCCTCTGTTTACAAGAACCTCGTTTACAGTACAAGTTCAACATCGCAGAAAGTGAAAAATGGATAAAGAAGTTGTGGTATTTACTTACAAAGCAATATCACTCAGCAATGAAATCTATGTCATCAGGCCCTTAGCAGCACAATGAGTGGATTCAGGTATGATGATTCTAACTGAAATAAGTCACACAGAAAAAGAAACATCATAAGATATCAGTAATACACGGAATGTAAACTTGGCTACACAGGAACTGAATTACAGAACAGAACAGAGTCTCAAATTTAGAAAACCAACTTATGCTTGCTTAAGGGGAAAGGTGAGTTGGGGTGCTGCATAAAACCAGAGATTGAAATGAGCACAGATAAAGTTCCTTAAGCCAAATATGGAATAGACAAGAGCTACTCCTTGCTCAACGAAATGGACTCAACACCCCATATTAAACGCCTAAGAATGTACCTGACTAGTAAGTATCTTAAAACCTATGGATTGCTATGTCTCCAAAAGAGAGTCAAGCGTGTGTACAGGGGCATAAACGCAGCAGTGATAGGATTGGAGAGGTTCGGTGAGCAAATGAAGACCCTTTGAAGTCATATTGCATGGTACCCATTACACGGGTCTCAACTCTCCAGGTTTAAGGTATTCTTCCTTCAGCTAAAACATGCATGTGGAACCCGGAGTATGACCAACCGTGTGAATGGGAGACGTGTTCAAATATGTCTCAGTTTTCCTCCCCTGGTACTCGGGTGCCACATTCCAGACGCTTTACTAACACTCTCCCCACTTGGAGAGTCAGCGCCTTTAACCTCCTGTTTGGTCCAGTTTGCAATTTCTGCGGAAGATGAACAGGAATAGGGAGAACCAATGAGAGACTAGCTGGAGGTGTCTGGACGGGCAAATTGAACTCTCATTTCCCACCAGGAAGAGGAAATAACCAAAGGCTCAGCGTGCCGTGCCAGAACCAGATTAGGGCCTGAAGCCATCCTGCGGTGTTGCGGCCAGCTCAAAAGAAAGCGAGTTGAAGAAAGGAGCTCAGGGGCACTGTAATTCACAAACCTGCAGAGTTATAAATGACAGCTATCGTCCAAAAATATACTGAAGTAAGGCTGCCAAGAGGACTTGAAAGCGGGGCAGAATTGCAGGAAACCGATTTCAGGAGGTAGACTGGAATTGCATTTGAAGCATAGGAAAAGAGGCAGAGCGTCCACAATGATGCACTTGGCCAAAAAGGGCCTAAGCGTTTTTTCCTGAATATATTCAGGAAAAAATGCATACACCCTTTTTGGCCAACCAAGCAAGCTTGCAAAGGATCTCTGCACTACAATGAAGTCTCACTTCCCCCCGGTCAAAAGGGCCATCTGAAAAAAGTGTAAAATCCAGAAAGGCAGGACAGGTCATGGAGAACTGGGAGCCTTGTTATGCTGATGGGCAGGATGTAAATTGCCAACAGACACTCGGGAGAAGTGTATGGTGTTTCCTGAAACATCTAAAAAACAAAGCAACAGAGCCTAGGGCACTTCCACTTATGGTCCTATAGCTTAGGGAAATTAAAATCAAAAAGACACAGCCACCCCAAAGTTTGGGACGCCTCTGTTTACAAGAACCTCGTTTACTGTACAAGTTCATTATCACAGAAAGTGAAAAATGGATAAAGAACTTGTGGTACTTACGTACAATGCAGTATCACTCAGCAATGAAATCTATGTCATCAGGCCCGTAGCAGCACAATGAGTGGATTCAGGTATGATGATTCTAACTGAAATAAGTCACACAGAAAAAGAAACATCATAAGATATCACTAATACACGGAATGTAAACTTGGCTACACAGGAACTGAATTCCAAAACAGAACAGGGTCTCAAATTTAGAAAACCAACTTATGCTTGCTTAAGGGGAAAGGTGAGTTGGGGTGCTGCATAAAACCGGAGATTGAAATGAGCACAGATAAAGTTCCTTAAGCCAAATATGGAATAGACCAGAGCTACTCCTTGCTCAATGAAATGGACTCAACACCCCATATTAAACGCCTAAGAATGTACCTGACTAGTAAGTATCTTAAAACCTATGGATTGCTATGTCTCCAAAAGAGAGTCAAGCGTGTGTACAGGGGCATAAACGCAGCAGTGATAGGTTTGGAGAGGTTCGGTGAGCAAATGAAGACCCTTTGAAGTCATATTGCATGGTACCCATTCCACGGGTCTCAACTCTCCAGGTTTAAGGTATTCTTCCTTCAGCTAAAACATGCATGTGGAACCCAGAGTATGATCAACCGTGTGAACGGGAGACGTGTTCAAATATGTCTCAGTTTTCCTCCCCTGGTACTCGGGTGCAACATTCCAGACGCTTTACTAACACTCTCCCCACTTGGAGAGTCAGCGCCTTAACCTCCTGTTTGGCCCAGTTTGCAATTTCTGCGGAAGATGAACAGGAATAGCGAGAACCAATGAGAGACTAGCTGGAGGTGTCTGGACGGGCAAATTGAACTCTCATTTCCCACCAGGAAGAGGAAATAACCAAAGGCTCAGCGTGCCGTGCCGGAACCAGATTAGGGCCTGAAGCCATCCTGCGGTGTTGCGGCCAGGTCACAAGAAAGTGAGTTGAAGAAAGGAGCTCAGGGGCACTGTAATTCACAAACCTGCAGAGATATAAATGACAGCTATCGTCCAAAAATATACTGAAGTAAGGCTGCCAAGAGGACTTGAAAGCGGGGCAGAATTGCAGGAAACCGATTTCAGGAGGTAGACTGGAATTGCATTGAAAGCATAGGAAAAGAGGCAGAACGTCCACAATGATGCACTTGGCCAAAAAGGGCGTATGCGTTTTTTCCTGAATATATTCAGGAAAAAACGCATACGCCCTTTTTGGCCAACCAAGCAAGCTTGCAAAGGAAATCTGCACTACAATGAAGTCTCACTTCCCCCCGGTCAAAAGGGCCATCTGAAAAAAGTGTAAAATCCAGAAAGGCAGGACAGGCCATGGAGAACTGGGAGCCTTTTTATGCTGACGGGCGGGATATAAATTGCCAACAGACACTCGGGAGAAGTGTATGGTGTTTCCTGAAACATCTAAAAAACAAAGCAACAGAGCCTAGGGCACTTCCACTTATGGTCCTATAGCTTAGGGAAATTAAAATCAAAAAGACACAGCCACCCCAAAGTTTGGGACGCCTCTGTTTACAAGAACCTCGTTTACGGTACAAGTTCAATATCATAGAAAGTGAAAAATGGATAAAGAACTTGTGCTACTTACGTACAATGCAGTATCACTCAGCAATGAAATCTATGTCATCAGGCCCGTAGCAGCATAATGAGTGGATTCAGGTACGATGATTCTAACTGAAATAAGTCACACAGAAAAAGAAACATCATAAGATATCAGTAATACACGGAATGTAAACTTGGCTACACAGGAACTGAATTACAGAACAGAACAGGGTCTCAAATTTAGAAAACCAACTTATGCTTGCTTAAGGGGAAAGGTGAGTTGGGCTGCTGCATAAAAGCAGAGATTGAAATGAGCACAGATAAAGTTCCTTAAGCCAAATATGGAATAGACAAGAGTTACTCCTTGCTCAACGAAATGGACTCAACACCCCATATTAAACGCCTAAGAATGTACCTGACTAGTAAGTATCTTAAAACCTATGGATTGCTATGTCTCCGAAAGAGAATCAAGCATGTGTATAGGGGCATAAACGCAGCAGTGATAGGATTGGAGAGGTTTGGTGAGCAAATGAAGACCCTTTGAAGTCATATTGCATGGTACCCATTCCACGGGTTTCAACTACCCAGGTTTAAGGTATTCTTCCTTCAGCTAAAACATGCATGTGGAACCTAGAGTATGATCAACCATGTGATCGGGAGACGTGTTCAAATATGTCTCAGTTTTCGTACCCTGGTACTCGGGTGCAACATTCCAGACGCTTTACTAACACTCTCCCGACTTGGAGAGTCAGTGCCTTTAACCTCCTGTTTGGCCCAGTTTGCTATGTCTGCGGAAGATGAACAGGAATAGCGAGAACCAATGAGACACTAGCTGGAGGTGTCTGGACGGGCAAATTTAACTCTCATTTCCCACCAGGAAGAGGAATTAACCAAAGGCTCAGCGTGCCGTGCCGGAACCAGATTTGGGCCTGAAGCCATCCTGCGGTGTTGCGGCCAGCTCAAAAGAAAGCGAGTTGAAGAAAGGAGCTCAGGGGAACTGTAATTCACAAACCTGCAGAGTTATAAATGACAGCTATCGTCCAAAAATATACTGAAGTAAGGCTGCCAAGAGGACTTGAAAGCGGGGCAGAATTGCAGGAAACCGATTTCAGGAGGTAGACTGGAATTGCATTGAAAGCATAGGAAAAGAGGCAGAACGTCCACAATGATGCACTTGGCCAAAAAGGGCGTATGCGTTTTTTCCTGAAAATATTCAGGAAAAAACGCATACGCCCTTTTTGGCCAACCAAGCAAACTTGCAAAGGAAATCTGCACTACAATGAAGTCTCACTTCCCCCCGGTCAAAAGGGCCATCTGAAAAAAGTGTAAAATCCAGAAAGGCAGGACAGGCCATGGAGAACTGGGAGCCTTGTTATGCTGATGGGCGGGATGTAAATTGCCAACAGACACTCGGGAGAAGTGTATGGTGTTTCCTGAAACATCGAAAAAACAAAGCAACAGAGCCTAGGGCACTTCCACTTATGGTCCTATAGTTTATGGAAATTAAAATAAAAACGACACAGCCACCCCAAAGTTTGGGACGCCTCTGTTTACAAGAACCTCGTTTACAGTACAAGTTCAACATCGCAGAAAGTGAAAAATGGATAAAGAAGTTGTGGTATTTACTTACAAAGCAATATCACTCAGCAATGAAATCTATGTCATCAGGCCCTTAGCAGCACAATGAGTGGATTCAGGTATGATGATTCTAACTGAAATAAGTCACACAGAAAAAGAAACATCATAAGATATCAGTAATACACGGAATGTAAACTTGGCTACACAGGAACTGAATTACAGAACAGAACAGAGTCTCAAATTTAGAAAACCAACTTATGCTTGCTTAAGGGGAAAGGTGAGTTGGGGTGCTGCATAAAACCAGAGATTGAAATGAGCACAGATAAAGTTCCTTAAGCCAAATATGGAATAGACAAGAGCTACTCCTTGCTCAATGAAATGAACTCAACACCCCATATTAAACGCCTAAGAATGTACCTGACTAGTAAGTATCTTAAAACCTATGGATTGCTATGTCTCCAAAAGAGAGTCAAGCGTGTGTACAGGGGCATAAACGCAGCAGTGATAGGATTGCAGAGGTTCGGTGAGCAAATGAAGACCCTTTGAAGTCATATTGCATGGTACCCATTCCACGGGTCTCAACTCTCCAGGTTTAAGGTATTCTTCCTTCAGCTAAAACATGCATGTGGAACCCGGAGTATGATCAACCGTGTGAATGGGAGACGTGTTCAAATATGTCTCAGTTTTCCTCCCCTGGTACTCGGGTGCAACATTCCAGACGCTTTACTAACACTCTCCCCACTTGGAGAGTCAGCGCCTTTAACCTCCTGTTTGGTCCAGTTTGCAATTTCTGCGGAAGATGAACAGGAATAGGGAGAACCAATGAGAGACTAGCTGGAGGTGTCTGGACGGGCAAATTGAACTCTCATTTCCCACCAGGAAGAGGAAATAACCAAAGGCTCAGCGTGCCGTGCCGGAACCAGATTAGGGCCTGAAGCCATCCTGCGGTGTTGCGGCCAGCTCAAAAGAAAGCGAGTTGAAGAAAGGAGCTCAGGGGCACTGTAATTCACAAACCTGCAGAGTTATAAATGACAGCTATCGTCCAAAAATATACTGAAGTAAGGCTGCCAAGAGGACTTGAAAGCGGGGCAGAATTGCAGGAAACCGATTTCAGGAGGTAGACTGGAATTGCATTTGAAGCATAGGAAAAGAGGCAGAGCGTCCACAATGATGCACTTGGCCAAAAAGGGCCTAAGCGTTTTTTCCTGAATATATTCAGGAAAAAATGCATACACCCTTTTTGACCAACCAAGCAAGCTTGCAAAGGATCTCTGCACTACAATGAAGTCTCACTTCCCCCCGGTCAAAAGGGCCATCTGAAAAAAGTGTAAAATCCAGAAAGGCAGGACAGGTCATGGAGAACTGGGAGCCTTGTTATGCTGATGGGCAGGATGTAAATTGCCAACAGACACTCGGGAGAAGTGTATGGTGTTTCCTGAAACATCTAAAAAACAAAGCAACAGAGCCTAGGGCACTTCCACTTATGGTCCTATGCTTAGGGAAATTAAAATCAAAAAGACACAGCCACCCCAAAGTTTGGGACGCCTCTGTTTACAAGAACCTCGTTTACCGTACAAGTTCATTATCACAGAAAGTGAAAAATGGATAAAGAACTTGTGGTACTTACGTACAATGCAGTATCACTCAGCAATGAAATCTATGTCATCAGGCCCGTAGCAGCACAATGAGTGGATTCAGGTATGATGATTCTAACTGAAATAAGTCACACAGAAAAAGAAACATCATAAGATATCACTAATACACGGAATGTAAACTTGGCTACACAGGAACTGAATTCCAAAACAGAACAGGGTCTCAAATTTAGAAATCCAACTTATGCTTGCTTAAGGTGAAAGGTGAGTTGGGGTGCTGCATAAAACCGGAGATTGAAATGAGCACAGATAAAGTTCCTTAAGCCAAATATGGAATAGACCAGAGCTACTCCTTGCTCAATGAAATGGACTCAACACCCCATATTAAACGCCTAAGAATGTACCTGACTAGTAAGTATCTTAAAACCTATGGATTGCTATGTCTCCAAAAGAGAGTCAAGCGTGTATACAGGGGCATAAACGCAGCAGTGATAGGTTTGGAGAGGTTCGGTGAGCAAATGAAGACCCTTTGAAGTCATATTGCATGGTACCCATTCCACGGGTCTCAACTCTCCAGGTTTAAGGTATTCTTCCTTCAGCTAAAACATGCATGTGGAACCCAGAGTATGATCAACCGTGTGAACGGGAGACGTGTTCAAATATGTCTCAGTTTTCCTCCCCTGGTACTCGGGTGCAACATTCCAGACGCTTTACTAACACTCTCCCCACTTGGAGAGTCAGCGCCTTAACCTCCTGTTTGGCCCAGTTTGCAATTTCTGCGGAAGATGAACAGGAATAGCGAGAACCAATGAGAGACTAGCTGGAGGTGTCTGGACGGGCAAATTGAACTCTCATTTCCCACCAGGAAGAGGAAATAACCAAAGGCTCAGCGTGCCGTGCCGGAACCAGATTAGGGCCTGAAGCCATCCTGCGGTGTTGCGGCCAGGTCACAAGAAAGTGAGTTGAAGAAAGGAGCTCAGGGGCACTGTAATTCACAAACCTGCAGAGATATAAATGACAGCTATCGTCCAAAAATATACTGAAGTAAGGCTGCCAAGAGGACTTGAAAGCGGGGCAGAATTGCAGGAAACCGATTTCAGGAGGTAGACTGGAATTGCATTGAAAGCATAGGAAAAGAGGCAGAACGTCCACAATGATGCACTTGGCCAAAAAGGGCGTATGCGTTTTTTCCTGAATATATTCAGGAAAAAACGCATACGCCCTTTTTGGCCAACCAAGCAAGCTTGCAAAGGAAATCTGCACTACAATGAAGTCTCACTTCCCCCCGGTCAAAAGGGCCATCTGAAAAAAGTGTAAAATCCAGAAAGGCAGGACAGGCCATGGAGAACTGGGAGCCTTTTTATGCTGACGGGCGGGATATAAATTGCCAACAGACACTCGGGAGAAGTGTATGGTGTTTCCTGAAACATCTAAAAAACAAAGCAACAGAGCCTAGGGCACTTCCACTTATGGTCCTATAGCTTAGGGAAATTAAAATCAAAAAGACACAGCCACCCCAAAGTTTGGGACGCCTCTGTTTACAAGAACCTCGTTTACGGTACAAGTTCAATATCATAGAAAGTGAAAAATGGATAAAGAACTTGTGCTACTTACGTACAATGCAGTATCACTCAGCAATGAAATCTATGTCATCAGGCCCGTAGCAGCATAATGAGTGGATTCAGGTACGATGATTCTAACTGAAATAAGTCACACAGAAAAAGAAACATCATAAGATATCAGTAATACACGGAATGTAAACTTGGCTACACAGGAACTGAATTACAGAACAGAACAGGGTCTCAAATTTAGAAAACCAACTTATGCTTGCTTAAGGGGAAAGGTGAGTTGGGCTGCTGCATAAAAGCAGAGATTGAAATGAGCACAGATAAAGTTCCTTAAGCCAAATATGGAATAGACAAGAGTTACTCCTTGCTCAACGAAATGGACTCAACACCCCATATTAAACGCCTAAGAATGTACCTGACTAGTAAGTATCTTAAAACCTATGGATTGCTATGTCTCCGAAAGAGAATCAAGCATGTGTATAGGGGCATAAACGCAGCAGTGATAGGATTGGAGAGGTTTGGTGAGCAAATGAAGACCCTTTGAAGTCATATTGCATGGTACCCATTCCACGGGTTTCAACTACCCAGGTTTAAGGTATTCTTCCTTCAGCTAAAACATGCATGTGGAACCTAGAGTATGATCAACCATGTGATCGGGAGACGTGTTCAAATATGTCTCAGTTTTCGTACCCTGGTACTCGGGTGCAACATTCCAGACGCTTTACTAACACTCTCCCGACTTGGAGAGTCAGTGCCTTTAACCTCCTGTTTGGCCCAGTTTGCTATGTCTGCGGAAGATGAACAGGAATAGCGAGAACCAATGAGACACTAGCTGGAGGTGTCTGGACGGGCAAATTTAACTCTCATTTCCCACCAGGAAGAGGAATTAACCAAAGGCTCAGCGTGCCGTGCCGGAACCAGATTTGGGCCTGAAGCCATCCTGCGGTGTTGCGGCCAGCTCAAAAGAAAGCGAGTTGAAGAAAGGAGCTCAGGGGAACTGTAATTCACAAACCTGCAGAGTTATAAATGACAGCTATCGTCCAAAAATATACTGAAGTAAGGCTGCCAAGAGGACTTGAAAGCGGGGCAGAATTGCAGGAAACCGATTTCAGGAGGTAGACTGGAATTGCATTGAAAGCATAGGAAAAGAGGCAGAACGTCCACAATGATGCACTTGGCCAAAAAGGGCGTATGCGTTTTTTCCTGAAAATATTCAGGAAAAAACGCATACGCCCTTTTTGGCCAACCAAGCAAACTTGCAAAGGAAATCTGCACTACAATGAAGTCTCACTTCCCCCCGGTCAAAAGGGCCATCTGAAAAAAGTGTAAAATCCAGAAAGGCAGGACAGGCCATGGAGAACTGGGAGCCTTGTTATGCTGATGGGCGGGATGTAAATTGCCAACAGACACTCGGGAGAAGTGTATGGTGTTTCCTGAAACATCGAAAAAACAAAGCAACAGAGCCTAGGGCACTTCCACTTATGGTCCTATAGTTTATGGAAATTAAAATAAAAACGACACAGCCACCCCAAAGTTTGGGACGCCTCTGTTTACAAGAACCTCGTTTACAGTACAAGTTCAACATCGCAGAAAGTGAAAAATGGATAAAGAAGTTGTGGTATTTACTTACAAAGCAATATCACTCAGCAATGAAATCTATGTCATCAGGCCCTTAGCAGCACAATGAGTGGATTCAGGTATGATGATTCTAACTGAAATAAGTCACACAGAAAAAGAAACATCATAAGATATCAGTAATACACGGAATGTAAACTTGGCTACACAGGAACTGAATTACAGAACAGAACAGAGTCTCAAATTTAGAAAACCAACTTATGCTTGCTTAAGGGGAAAGGTGAGTTGGGGTGCTGCATAAAACCAGAGATTGAAATGAGCACAGATAAAGTTCCTTAAGCCAAATATGGAATAGACAAGAGCTACTCCTTGCTCAATGAAATGAACTCAACACCCCATATTAAACGCCTAAGAATGTACCTGACTAGTAAGTATCTTAAAACCTATGGATTGCTATGTCTCCAAAAGAGAGTCAAGCGTGTGTACAGGGGCATAAACGCAGCAGTGATAGGATTGCAGAGGTTCGGTGAGCAAATGAAGACCCTTTGAAGTCATATTGCATGGTACCCATTCCACGGGTCTCAACTCTCCAGGTTTAAGGTATTCTTCCTTCAGCTAAAACATGCATGTGGAACCCGGAGTATGATCAACCGTGTGAATGGGAGACGTGTTCAAATATGTCTCAGTTTTCCTCCCCTGGTACTCGGGTGCAACATTCCAGACGCTTTACTAACACTCTCCCCACTTGGAGAGTCAGCGCCTTTAACCTCCTGTTTGGTCCAGTTTGCAATTTCTGCGGAAGATGAACAGGAATAGGGAGAACCAATGAGAGACTAGCTGGAGGTGTCTGGACGGGCAAATTGAACTCTCATTTCCCACCAGGAAGAGGAAATAACCAAAGGCTCAGCGTGCCGTGCCGGAACCAGATTAGGGCCTGAAGCCATCCTGCGGTGTTGCGGCCAGCTCAAAAGAAAGCGAGTTGAAGAAAGGAGCTCAGGGGCACTGTAATTCACAAACCTGCAGAGTTATAAATGACAGCTATCGTCCAAAAATATACTGAAGTAAGGCTGCCAAGAGGACTTGAAAGCGGGGCAGAATTGCAGGAAACCGATTTCAGGAGGTAGACTGGAATTGCATTTGAAGCATAGGAAAAGAGGCAGAGCGTCCACAATGATGCACTTGGCCAAAAAGGGCCTAAGCGTTTTTTCCTGAATATATTCAGGAAAAAATGCATACACCCTTTTTGACCAACCAAGCAAGCTTGCAAAGGATCTCTGCACTACAATGAAGTCTCACTTCCCCCCGGTCAAAAGGGCCATCTGAAAAAAGTGTAAAATCCAGAAAGGCAGGACAGGTCATGGAGAACTGGGAGCCTTGTTATGCTGATGGGCAGGATGTAAATTGCCAACAGACACTCGGGAGAAGTGTATGGTGTTTCCTGAAACATCTAAAAAACAAAGCAACAGAGCCTAGGGCACTTCCACTTATGGTCCTATGCTTAGGGAAATTAAAATCAAAAAGACACAGCCACCCCAAAGTTTGGGACGCCTCTGTTTACAAGAACCTCGTTTACCGTACAAGTTCATTATCACAGAAAGTGAAAAATGGATAAAGAACTTGTGGTACTTACGTACAATGCAGTATCACTCAGCAATGAAATCTATGTCATCAGGCCCGTAGCAGCACAATGAGTGGATTCAGGTATGATGATTCTAACTGAAATAAGTCACACAGAAAAAGAAACATCATAAGATATCACTAATACACGGAATGTAAACTTGGCTACACAGGAACTGAATTCCAAAACAGAACAGGGTCTCAAATTTAGAAATCCAACTTATGCTTGCTTAAGGTGAAAGGTGAGTTGGGGTGCTGCATAAAACCGGAGATTGAAATGAGCACAGATAAAGTTCCTTAAGCCAAATATGGAATAGACCAGAGCTACTCCTTGCTCAATGAAATGGACTCAACACCCCATATTAAACGCCTAAGAATGTACCTGACTAGTAAGTATCTTAAAACCTATGGATTGCTATGTCTCCAAAAGAGAGTCAAGCGTGTATACAGGGGCATAAACGCAGCAGTGATAGGTTTGGAGAGGTTCGGTGAGCAAATGAAGACCCTTTGAAGTCATATTGCATGGTACCCATTCCACGGGTCTCAACTCTCCAGGTTTAAGGTATTCTTCCTTCAGCTAAAACATGCATGTGGAACCCAGAGTATGATCAACCGTGTGAACGGGAGACGTGTTCAAATATGTCTCAGTTTTCCTCCCCTGGTACTCGGGTGCAACATTCCAGACGCTTTACTAACACTCTCCCCACTTGGAGAGTCAGCGCCTTAACCTCCTGTTTGGCCCAGTTTGCAATTTCTGCGGAAGATGAACAGGAATAGCGAGAACCAATGAGAGACTAGCTGGAGGTGTCTGGACGGGCAAATTGAACTCTCATTTCCCACCAGGAAGAGGAAATAACCAAAGGCTCAGCGTGCCGTGCCGGAACCAGATTAGGGCCTGAAGCCATCCTGCGGTGTTGCGGCCAGGTCACAAGAAAGTGAGTTGAAGAAAGGAGCTCAGGGGCACTGTAATTCACAAACCTGCAGAGATATAAATGACAGCTATCGTCCAAAAATATACTGAAGTAAGGCTGCCAAGAGGACTTGAAAGCGGGGCAGAATTGCAGGAAACCGATTTCAGGAGGTAGACTGGAATTGCATTGAAAGCATAGGAAAAGAGGCAGAACGTCCACAATGATGCACTTGGCCAAAAAGGGCGTATGCGTTTTTTCCTGAATATATTCAGGAAAAAACGCATACGCACTTTTTGGCCAACCAAGCAAGCTTGCAAAGGAAATCTGCACTACAATGAAGTCTCACTTCCCCCCGGTCAAAAGGGCCATCTGAAAAAAGTGTAAAATCCAGAAAGGCAGGACAGGCCATGGAGAACTGGGAGCCTTTTTATGCTGACGGGCGGGATATAAATTGCCAACAGACACTCGGGAGAAGTGTATGGTGTTTCCTGAAACATCTAAAAAACAAAGCAACAGAGCCTAGGGCACTTCCACTTATGGTCCTATAGCTTAGGGAAATTAAAATCAAAAAGACACAGCCACCCCAAAGTTTGGGACGCCTCTGTTTACAAGAACCTCGTTTACGGTACAAGTTCAATATCATAGAAAGTGAAAAATGGATAAAGAACTTGTGCTACTTACGTACAATGCAGTATCACTCAGCAATGAAATCTATGTCATCAGGCCCGTAGCAGCATAATGAGTGGATTCAGGTACGATGATTCTAACTGAAATAAGTCACACAGAAAAAGAAACATCATAAGATATCACTAATACACGGAATGTAAACTTGGCTACACAGGAACTGAATTACAAAACAGAACAGGGTCTCAAATTTAGAAAACCATCTTATGCTTGCTTAAGGGGAAAGGTGAGTTGGGGTGCTGCATAAAACCGGAGATTGAAATGAGCACAGATAAAGTTCCTTAAGCCAAATATGGAATAGACAAGAGCTACTCCTTGCTCAACGAAATGGACTCAACACCGCATATTAAACGCCTAAGAATGTACCTGACTAGTAAGTATCTTAAAACCTATGGATTGCTATGTCTCCAAAAGAGAATCAAGCATGTGTACAGGGGCATAAACGCAGCAGTGATAGGATTGGAGAGGTTCGGTGAGCAAATGAAGACCCTTTGAAGTCATATTGCATGGTACCCATTCCACGGGTCTCAACTCTCCAGGTTTAAGGTATTCTTCCTTCAGTTAAAACATGCATGTGGAACCTAGAGTATGATCAACCATGTGATCGGGAGACGTGTTCAAATATGTCTCAGTTTTCCTCCCCTGGTACTCGGGTGCAACATTCCAGACGCTTTACTAACACTCTCCCCACTTGGAGAGTCAGTGCCTTTAACCTCCTGTTTGGCCCAGTTTGCAATTTCTGCGGAAGATGAACAGGAATAGCGAGAACCAATGAGAGACTAGCTGGAGGTGTCTGGACGGGCAAATTGAACTCTCATTTCCCACCAGGAAGAGGAAATAACCAAAGGCTCAGCGTACCGTGCCGGAACCACATTAGGGCCTGAAGCCATCCTGTGGTGTTGCGGTCAGGTCACAAGAAAGCGAGTTGAAGAAAGGAGTTCAGGGGCACTGTAATTCACAAACCTGCAGAGTTATAAATGACAGCTATCATCCAAAAATATACTGAAGTAAGGCTGCCAAGAGGACTTGAAAGCGGGGCAGAATTGCAGGAAGCCGATTTCAGAAGGTAAACTGGAATTGCATTGAAAGCATCGGAAAAGAGGCAGAACGTCCACAATGATGCACTTGGCCAAAAAGGGCGTGTGCGTTTTTTCCTTAATATATTCAGGAAAAAACGCATACGCCCTTTTTGGCCAACCAAGCAAGCTTACAAAGGAAATCTGCACTACAATGAAGTCTCACTTCCCCCGGTCAAAAGGGCCATCTGAAAAAAGTGTAAAATCCAGAAAGGCAGGACAGGCCATGGAGAACTGGGAGCCTTGTTATGCTGATGGGCGGGATGTAAATTGCCAACAGACACTCGGGAGAAGTGTATGGTGTTTCCTGAAACATCTAAAAAACAAAGCAACAGAGCCTAGGGCACTTCCTCTTATGGTCCTATAGCTTAGGGAAATTAAAATCAAAGAGACACAGCCACCCCAAAGTTTGGGACGCCTCTGTTTACAAGAACCTCATTACCGTACAAGTTCAATACCACAGGAAGTGAAAAATGGATAAAGAATTTGTGGTATTTACTTACAAAGCAATATCACTCAGCAATGAAATCTATGTCATCAGGCCCTTAGCATCACAATGAGTGGATTCAGGTATGATGAATCTAACTGAAATAAGTCACACAGAAAAAGAAACATCATAAGATATCAGTAATACACGGAATGTAAACTTGGCTACACAGGAACTGAATTACAGAACAGAAGAGGGTCTCAAATTTAGAAAACCAACTTATGCTTGCTTAAGGGTAAAGGTGAGTTGCGGTGCTGCATAAAAGCAGAGATTGAAATGAGCACAGATAAAGTTCCTTAAGCCAAATATGGAATAGACAAGAGCCACTCCTTGCTCAATGAAATGGACTCAACACCGCATATTAAACGCCTAAGAATGTACCTGACTAGTAAGTATCTTAAAACCTATGGATTGCTATGTCTCCGAAAGACAATCAAGCAAGTGTACAGGGGCATAAACGCAGCAGTGATAGGATTGGAGAGGTTCGGTGAGCAAATGAAGACCCTTTGAAGTCATATTGCATGGTACCCATTCCACGGGTTTCAAATACCCAGGTTTAAGGTATTCTTCCTTCAGCTAAAACATGCATGTGGAACCCAGAGTATGATCAACCATTTGATCGGGAGACGTGTTCAAATATGTCTCAGTTTTCGTACCCTGGTATTCGGGTTCAACATTCCAGACGCCTTACTAACACTCTCCCAACTTGGAGAGTCAGTCCCTTTAACCTCCTGTTTGGCCCAGTTTGCAATTTCTGCGGAAGATGAACAGGAATAGGGAGAACCAATGAGAGACTAGCTGGAGGTGTCTGGACGGGCAAATTTAACTCTCATTTCCCACCAGGAAGAGGAATTAACCAAAGGCTCAGCGTGCCGTGCCGGAACCAGATTAGAGCCTGAAGCCATCCTGCGGTGTTGCGGCCAGCTCAAAAGAAAGCGAGTTGAAGAAAGGAGCTCGGGGGCACTGTAATTCACAAACCTGCAGAGTTATAAATGACAGCTATCGTCCAAAAATATACTGAAGTAAGGCTGCCAAGAGGACTTGAAAGCGGGGCAGAATTGCAGGAAGCCGATTTCAGGAGGTAGACTGGAATTGCATTGAAAGCATAGGAAAAGAGGCAGAACGTCCACAATGATGCACTTGGCCAAAAAGGGCGTATGCGTTTTTTCCTGAATATATTCAGGAAAAAACGCATACGCCCTTTTTGGCCAACCAAGCAAGCTTGCAAAGGAAATCTGCACTACAATGAAGTCTCACTTCCCCCCCGGTCAAACGGGCCATCTGAAAAAAGTGTAAAATCCAGAAAGGCAGGACAGGCCATGGAGAACTGGGAGCCTTGTTATGCTGATGGGCGGAATGTAAATTGCCAACAGACACTCGGGAGAAGTGTATGGTGTTTCCTGAAACATCTAAACAACAAAGCAACAGAGCCTAAGGCACTTCCACTTATGGTCCTATAGCTTAGGGAAATTAAAATCAAAAAGACACAGCCACCCCAATGTTTGGGATGGCTCTGTTTACAAGAAACTCGTTTACAGTACAAGTTCAACATCACAGAAAGTGAAAAATGGATAAAGAAGTTGTGGTATTTACTTACAAAGCAATATCACTCAGCAATGAAATCTATGTCATCAGGCCCTTCGTAGCACAATGAGTGGATTCAGGTATGATGATTCTAACTGAAATAAGTCACACAGAAAAAGAAACATCATAAGATATCAGTAATACACGGAATGTAAACTTGGCTACACAGGCACTGAATTACAGAACAGAACAGGGTCTCAAATTTAGAAAACCAACTTATGCTTGCTTAAGGGGAAAGGTGAGTTGGGCTGCTGCATAAAAGCAGAGATTGAAATGAGCACAGATAAAGTTCCTTAAGCCAAATATGGAATAGACAAGAGCTACTCCTTGCTCAACGAAATGGACTCAACACCCCATATTAAACGCCTAAGAATGTACCTGACTAGTAAGTATCTTAAAACCTATGGATTGCTATGTCTCCGAAAGAGAATCAAGCATGTGTACAGGGGCATAAACGCAGCAGTGATAGGATTGGAGAGGTTCGGTGAGCAAATGAAGACCCTTTGAAGTCATATTGCATGGTACCCATTCCACGGGTCTCAACTCTCCAGGTTTAAGGTATTCTTCCTTCAGCTAAAACATGCATGTGGAACCTAGAGTATGATCAACCGTGTGAACGGGAGACGTGTTCAAATATGTCTCAGTTTTCCTCCCCTGGTACTCGGGTGCAACATTCCAGACGCTTTACTAACACTCTCCCCACTTGGAGAGTCAGCGCCTTAACCTCCTGTTTGGCCCAGTTTGCAATTTCTGCGGAAGATGAACAGGAATAGCGAGAACCAATGAGAGACTAGCTGGAGGTGTCTGGACGGGCAAATTGAACTCTCATTTCCCACCAGGAAGAGGAAATAACCAAAGGCTCAGCGTGCCGTGCCGGAACCAGATTAGGGCCTGAAGCCATCCTGCGGTGTTGCGGCCAGGTCACAAGAAAGTGAGTTGAAGAAAGGAGCTCAGGGGCACTGTAATTCACAAACCTGCAGAGATATAAATGACAGCTATCGTCCAAAAATATACTGAAGTAAGGCTGCCAAGAGGACTTGAAAGCGGGGCAGAATTGCAGGAAACCGATTTCAGGAGGTAGACTGGAATTGCATTGAAAGCATAGGAAAAGAGGCAGAACGTCCACAATGATGCACTTGGCCAAAAAGGGCGTATTCGTTTTTTCCTGAATATATTCAGGAAAAAACGCATACGCCCTTTTTGGCCAACCAAGCAAACTTGCAAAGGAAATCTGCACTACAATGAAGTCTCACTTCCCCCCGGTCAAAAGGGCCATCTGAAAAAAGTGTAAAATCCAGAAAGGCAGGACAGGCCATGGAGAACTGGGAGCCTTTTTATGCTGATGGGCGGGATGTAAATTGCCAACAGACACTCGGGAGAAGTGTATGGTGTTTCCTGAAACATCGAAAAAACAAAGCAACAGAGCCTAGGGCACTTCCACTTATGGTCCTATAGTTTATGGAAATTAAAATAAAAAAGACACAGCCACCCCAAAGTTTGGGACGCCTCTGTTTACAAGAACCTCGTTTACAGTACAAGTTCAACATCGCAGAAAGTGAAAAATGGATAAAGAAGTTGTGGTATTTACTTACAAAGCAATATCACTCAGCAATGAAATCTATGTCATCAGGCCCTTAGCAGCACAATGAGTGGATTCAGGTATGATGATTCTAACTGAAATAAGTCACACAGAAAAAGAAACATCATAAGATATCAGTAATACACGGAATGTAAACTTGGCTACACAGGAACTGAATTACAGAACAGAACAGAGTCTCAAATTTAGAAAACCAACTTATGCTTGCTTAAGGGGAAAGGTGAGTTGGGGTGCTGCATAAAACCAGAGATTGAAATGAGCACAGATAAAGTTCCTTAAGCCAAATATGGAATAGACAAGAGCTACTCCTTGCTCAATGAAATGAACTCAACACCCCATATTAAACGCCTAAGAATGTACCTGACTAGTAAGTATCTTAAAACCTATGGATTGCTATGTCTCCAAAAGAGAGTCAAGCGTGTGTACAGGGGCATAAACGCAGCAGTGATAGGATTGGAGAGGTTCGGTGAGCAAATGAAGACCCTTTGAAGTCATATTGCATGGTACCCGTTACACGGGTCTCAACTCTCCAGGTTTAAGGTATTCTTCCTTCAGCTAAAACATGCATGTGGAACCCGGAGTATGATCAACCGTGTGAATGGGAGACGTGTTCAAATATGTCTCAGTTTTCCTCCCCTGGTACTCGGGTGCAACATTCCAGACGCTTTACTAACACTCTCCCCACTTGGAGAGTCAGCGCCTTTAACCTCCTGTTTGGTCCAGTTTGCAATTTCTGCGGAAGATGAACAGGAATAGGGAGAACCAATGAGAGACTAGCTGGAGGTGTCTGGACGGGCAAATTGAACTCTCATTTCCCACCAGGAAGAGGAAATAACCTAAGGCTCAGCGTGCCGTGCCAGAACCAGATTAGGGCCTGAAGCCATCCTGCGGTGTTGCGGCCAGCTCAAAAGAAAGCGAGTTGAAGAAAGGAGCTCAGGGGCACTGTAATTCACAAACCTGCAGAGTTATAAATGACAGCTATCGTCCAAAAATATACTGAAGTAAGGCTGCCAAGAGGACTTGAAAGCGGGGCAGAATTGCAGGAAACCGATTTCAGGAGGTAGACTGGAATTGCATTTGAAGCATAGGAAAAGAGGCAGAGCGTCCACAATGATGCACTTGGCCAAAAAGGGCCTAAGCGTTTTTTCCTGAATATATTCAGGAAAAAATGCATACACCCTTTTTGACCAACCAAGCAAGCTTGCAAAGGATCTCTGCACTACAATGAAGTCTCACCTCCCCCCGGTCAAAAGGGCCATCTGAAAAAAGTGTAAAATCCAGAAAGGCAGGACAGGTCATGGAGAACTGGGAGCCTTGTTATGCTGATGGGCAGGATGTAAATTGCCAACAGACACTCGGGAGAAGTGTATGGTGTTTCCTGAAACATCTAAAAAACAAAGCAACAGAGCCTAGGGCACTTCCACTTATGGTCCTATAGTTTATGGAAATTAAAATAAAAAAGACACAGCCACCCCAAAGTTTGGGACGCCTCTGTTTACAAGAACCTCGTTTACAGTACAAGTTCAACATCGCAGAAAGTGAAAAATGGATAAAGAAGTTGTGGTATTTACTTACAAAGCAATATCACTCAGCAATGAAATCTATGTCATCAGGCCCTTAGCAGCACAATGAGTGGATTCAGGTATGATGATTCTAACTGAAATAAGTCACACAGAAAAAGAAACATCATAAGATATCAGTAATACACGGAATGTAAACTTGGCTACACAGGAACTGAATTACAGAACAGAACAGAGTCTCAAATTTAGAAAACCAACTTATGCTTGCTTAAGGGGAAAGGTGAGTTGGGGTGCTGCATAAAACCAGAGATTGAAATGAGCACAGATAAAGTTCCTTAAGCCAAATATGGAATAGACAAGAGCTACTCCTTGCTCAATGAAATGAACTCAACACCCCATATTAAACGCCTAAGAATGTACCTGACTAGTAAGTATCTTAAAACCTATGGATTGCTATGTCTGCAAAAGAGAGTCAAGCGTGTGTACAGGGGCATAAACGCAGCAGTGATAGGATTGGAGAGGTTCGGTGAGCAAATGAAGACCCTTTGAAGTCATATTGCATGGTACCCATTACACGGGTCTCAACTCTCCAGGTTTAAGGTATTCTTCCTTCAGCTAAAACATGCATGTGGAACCCGGAGTATGATCAACCGTGTGAATGGGAGACGTGTTCAAATATGTCTCAGTTTTCCTCCCCTGGTACTCGGGTGCAACATTCCAGACGCTTTACTAACACTCTCCCCACTTGGAGAGTCAGCGCCTTTAACCTCCTGTTTGGTCCAGTTTGCAATTTCTGCGGAAGATGAACAGGAATAGGGAGAACCAATGAGAGACTAGCTGGAGGTGTCTGGACGGGCAAATTGAACTCTCATTTCCCACCAGGAAGAGGAAATAACCAAAGGCTCAGCGTGCCGTGCCAGAACCAGATTAGGGCCTGAAGCCATCCTGCGGTGTTGCGGCCAGCTCAAAAGAAAGCGAGTTGAAGAAAGGAGCTCAGGGGCACTGTAATTCACAAACCTGCAGAGTTATAAATGACAGCTATCGTCCAAAAATATACTGAAGTAAGGCTGCCAAGAGGACTTGAAAGCGGGGCAGAATTGCAGGAAACCGATTTCAGGAGGTAGACTGGAATTGCATTTGAAGCATAGGAAAAGAGGCAGAGCGTCCACAATGATGCACTTGGCCAAAAAGGGCCTAAGCGTTTTTTCCTGAATATATTCAGGAAAAAATGCATACACCCTTTTTGACCAACCAAGCAAGCTTGCAAAGGATCTCTGCACTACAATGAAGTCTCACTTCCCCCCGGTCAAAAGGGCCATCTGAAAAAAGTGTAAAATCCAGAAAGGCAGGACAGGTCATGGAGAACTGGGAGCCTTGTTATGCTGATGGGCAGGATGTAAATTGCCAACAGACACTCGGGAGAAGTGTATGGTGTTTCCTGAAACATCTAAAAAACAAAGCAACAGAGCCTAGGGCACTTCCACTTATGGTCCTATAGCTTAGGGAAATTAAAATCAAAAAGACACAGCCACCCCAAAGTTTGGGACGCCTCTGTTTACAAGAACCTCGTTTACCGTACAAGTTCATTATCACAGAAAGTGAAAAATGGATAAAGAACTTGTGGTACTTACGTACAATGCAGTATCACTCAGCAATGAAATCTATGTCATCAGGCCCGTAGCAGCACAATGAGTGGATTCAGGTATGATGATTCTAACTGAAATAAGTCACACAGAAAAAGAAACATCATAAGATATCACTAATACACGGAATGTAAACTTGGCTACACAGGAACTGAATTCCAAAACAGAACAGGGTCTCAAATTTAGAAATCCAACTTATGCTTGCTTAAGGTGAAAGGTGAGTTGGGGTGCTGCATAAAACCGGAGATTGAAATGAGCACAGATAAAGTTCCTTAAGCCAAATATGGAATAGACCAGAGCTACTCCTTGCTCAATGAAATGGACTCAACACCCCATATTAAACGCCTAAGAATGTACCTGACTAGTAAGTATCTTAAAACCTATGGATTGCTATGTCTCCAAAAGAGAGTCAAGCGTGTATACAGGGGCATAAACGCAGCAGTGATAGGTTTGGAGAGGTTCGGTGAGCAAATGAAGACCCGTTGAAGTCATATTGCATGGTACCCATTCCACGGGTCTCAACTCTCCAGGTTTAAGGTATTCTTCCTTCAGCTAAAACATGCATGTGGAACCCAGAGTATGATCAACCGTGTGAACGGGAGACGTGTTCAAATATTTTTCAGTTTTCCTCCCCTGGTACTCGGGTGCAACATTCCAGACGCTTTACTAACACTCTCCCCACTTGGAGAGTCAGCGCCTTAACCTCCTGTTTGGCCCAGTTTGCAATTTCTGCGGAAGATGAACAGGAATAGCGAGAACCAATGAGAGACTAGCTGGAGGTGTCTGGACGGGCAAATTGAACTCTCATTTCCCACCAGGAAGAGGAAATAACCAAAGGCTCAGCGTACCGTGCCGGAACCACATTAGGGCCTGAAGCCATCCTGTGGTGTTGCGGTCAGGTCACAAGAAAGCGAGTTGAAGAAAGGAGTTCAGGGGCACTGTAATTCACAAACCTGCAGAGTTATAAATGACAGCTATCATCCAAAAATATACTGAAGTAAGGCTGCCAAGAGGACTTGAAAGCGGGACAGAATTGCAGGAAGCCGATTTCAGGAGGTAGACTGGAATTGCATTGAAAGCATCGGAAAAGAGGCAGAACGTCCACAATGATGCACTTGGCCAAAAAGGGCGTGTGCGTTTTTTCCTTAATATATTCAGGAAAAAACGCATACGCCCTTTTTGGCCAACCAAGCAAGCTTACAAAGGAAATCTGCACTACAATGAAGTCTCACTTCCCCCCGGTCAAAAGGGCCATCTGAAAAAAGTGTAAAATCCAGAAAGGCAGGACAGGCCATGGAGAACTGGGAGCCTTGTTATGCTGATGGGCGGGATGTAAATTGCCAACAGACACTCGGGAGAAGTGTATGGTGTTTCCTGAAACATCTAAAAAACAAAGCAACAGAGCCTAGGGCACTTCCTCTTATGGTCCTATAGCTTAGGGAAATTAAAATCAAAGAGACACAGCCACCCCAAAGTTTGGGACGCCTCTGTTTACAAGAACCTCATTACCGTACAAGTTCAATACCACAGGAAGTGAAAAATGGATAAAGAATTTGTGGTATTTACTTACAAAGCAATATCACTCAGCAATGAAATCTATGTCATCAGGCCCTTAGCATCACAATGAGTGGATTCAGGTATGATGAATCTAACTGAAATAAGTCACACAGAAAAAGAAACATCATAAGATATCAGTAATACACGGAATGTAAACTTGGCTACACAGGAACTGAATTACAGAACAGAAGAGGGTCTCAAATTTAGAAAACCAACTTATGCTTGCTTAAGGGTAAAGGTGAGTTGCGGTGCTGCATAAAAGCAGAGATTGAAATGAGCACAGATAAAGTTCCTTAAGCCAAATATGGAATAGACAAGAGCTACTCCTTGCTCAATGAAATGGACTCAACACCGCATATTAAACGCCTAAGAATGTACCTGACTAGTAAGTATCTTAAAACCTATGGATTGCTATGTCTCCGAAAGACAATCAAGCAAGTGTACAGGGGCATAAACGCAGCAGTGATAGGATTGGAGAGGTTCGGTGAGCAAATGAAGACCCTTTGAAGTCATATTGCATGGTACCCATTCCACGGGTTTCAAATACCCAGGTTTAAGGTATTCTTCCTTCAGCTAAAACATGCATGTGGAACCCAGAGTATGATCAACCATTTGATCGGGAGACGTGTTCAAATATGTCTCAGTTTTCGTACCCTGGTATTCGGGTTCAACATTCCAGACGCCTTACTAACACTCTCCCAACTTGGAGAGTCAGTCCCTTTAACCTCCTGTTTGGCCCAGTTTGCAATTTCTGCGGAAGATGAACAGGAATAGGGAGAACCAATGAGAGACTAGCTGGAGGTGTCTGGACGGGCAAATTTAACTCTCATTTCCCACCAGGAAGAGGAATTAACCAAAGGCTCAGCGTGCCGTGCCGGAACCAGATTAGAGCCTGAAGCCATCCTGCGGTGTTGCGGCCAGCTCAAAAGAAAGCGAGTTGAAGAAAGGAGCTCGGGGGCACTGTAATTCACAAACCTGCAGAGTTATAAATGACAGCTATCGTCCAAAAATATACTGAAGTAAGGCTGCCAAGAGGACTTGAAAGCGGGGCAGAATTGCAGGAAGCCGATTTCAGGAGGTAGACTGGAATTGCATTGAAAGCATAGGAAAAGAGGCAGAACGTCCACAATGATGCACTTGGCCAAAAAGGGCGTATGCGTTTTTTCCTGAATATATTCAGGAAAAAACGCATACGCCCTTTTTGGCCAACCAAGCAAGCTTGCAAAGGAAATCTGCACTACAATGAAGTCTCACTTCCCCCCCGGTCAAACGGGCCATCTGAAAAAAGTGTAAAATCCAGAAAGGCAGGACAGGCCATGGAGAACTGGGAGCCTTGTTATGCTGATGGGCGGGATGTAAATTGCCAACAGACACTCGGGAGAAGTGTATGGTGTTTCCTGAAACATCTAAACAACAAAGCAACAGAGCCTAGGGCACTTCCACTTATGGTCCTATAGCTTAGGGAAATTAAAATCAAAAAGACACAGCCACCCCAATGTTTGGGATGGCTCTGTTTACAAGAACCTCGTTTACAGTACAAGTTCAACATCACAGAAAGTGAAAAATGGATAAAGAAGTTGTGGTATTTACTTACAAAGCAATATCACTCAGCAATGAAATCTATGTCATCAGGCCCTTCGTAGCACAATGAGTGGATTCAGGTATGATGATTCTAACTGAAATAAGTCACACAGAAAAAGAAACATCATAAGATATCAGTAATACACGGAATGTAAACTTGGCTACACAGGCACTGAATTACAGAACAGAACAGGGTCTCAAATTTAGAAAACCAACTTATGCTTGCTTAAGGGGAAAGGTGAGTTGGGCTGCTGCATAAAAGCAGAGATTGAAATGAGCACAGATAAAGTTCCTTAAGCCAAATATGGAATAGACAAGAGCTACTCCTTGCTCAACGAAATGGACTCAACACCCCATATTAAACGCCTAAGAATGTACCTGACTAGTAAGTATCTTAAAACCTATGGATTGCTATGTCTCCGAAAGAGAATCAAGCATGTGTACAGGGGCATAAACGCAGCAGTGATAGGATTGGAGAGGTTCGGTGAGCAAATGAAGACCCTTTGAAGTCATATTGCATGGTACCCATTCCACGGGTCTCAACTCTCCAGGTTTAAGGTATTCTTCCTTCAGCTAAAACATGCATGTGGAACCCAGAGTATGATCAACCGTGTGAACGGGAGACGTGTTCAAATATGTCTCAGTTTTCGTACCCTGGTACTCGGGTGCAACATTCCAGACGCTTTACTAACACTCTCCCCACTTGGAGAGTCAGCGCCTTAACCTCCTGTTTGGCCCAGTTTGCAATTTCTGCGGAAGATGAACAGGAATAGCGAGAACCAATGAGAGACTAGCTGGAGGTGTCTGGACGGGCAAATTGAACTCTCATTTCCCACCAGGAAGAGGAAATAACCAAAGGCTCAGCGTGCCGTGCCGGAACCAGATTAGGGCCTGAAGCCATCCTGCGGTGTTGCGGCCAGGTCACAAGAAAGTGAGTTGAAGAAAGGAGCTCAGGGGCACTGTAATTCACAAACCTGCAGAGATATAAATGACAGCTATCGTCCAAAAATATACTGAAGTAAGGCTGCCAAGAGGACTTGAAAGCGGGGCAGAATTGCAGGAAACCGATTTCAGGAGGTAGACTGGAATTGCATTGAAAGCATAGGAAAAGAGGCAGAACGTCCACAATGATGCACTTGGCCAAAAAGGGCGTATTCGTTTTTTCCTGAATATATTCAGGAAAAAACGCATACGCACTTTTTGGCCAACCAAGCAAACTTGCAAAGGAAATCTGCACTACAATGAAGTCTCACTTCCCCCCGGTCAAAAGGGCCATCTGAAAAAAGTGTAAAATCCAGAAAGGCAGGACAGGCCATGGAGAACTGGGAGCCTTTTTATGCTGACGGGCGGGATATAAATTGCCAACAGACACTCGGGAGAAGTGTATGGTGTTTCCTGAAACATCTAAAAAACAAAGCAACAGAGCCTAGGGCACTTCCACTTATGGTCCTATAGCTTAGGGAAATTAAAATCAAAAAGACACAGCCACCCCAAAGTTTGGGACGCCTCTGTTTACAAGAACCTCGTTTACGGTACAAGTTCAATATCATAGAAAGTGAAAAATGGATAAAGAACTTGTGCTACTTACGTACAATGCAGTATCACTCAGCAATGAAATCTATGTCATCAGGCCCGTAGCAGCATAATGAGTGGATTCAGGTACGATGATTCTAACTGAAATAAGTCACACAGAAAAAGAAACATCATAAGATATCACTAATACACGGAATGTAAACTTGGCTACACGGGAACTGAATTCCAAAACAGAACAGGGTCTCAAATTTAGAAAACCAACTTATGCTTGCTTAAGGGGAAAGGTGAGTTGGGGTGCTACATAAAACCGGAGATTGAAATGAGCACAGATAAAGTTCCTTAAGCCAAATATGGACTAGACAAGAGCTACTCCTTGCTCAACGAAATGGACTCAACACCACATATTAAACGCCTAAGAATGTACCTGACTAGTAAGTATCTTAAAACCTATGGATTGCTATGTCTCCAAAAGAGAATCAAGCGTGTGTACAGGGGCATAAACGCAGCAGTGATAGGATTGGAGAGGTTCGGTGAGCAAATGAAGACCCTTTGAAGTCATATTGCATGGTACCCATTCCACGGGTCTCAACTCTCCAGGTTTAAGGTATTCTTCCTTCAGTTAAAACATGCATGTGGAACCTAGAGTATGATCAACCATGTGATCGGGAGACGTGTTCAAATATGTCTCAGTTTTCCTCCCCTGGTACTCGGGTGCAACATTCCAGACGCTTTACTAACACTCTCCCCACTTGGAGAGTCAGCGCCTTTAACCTCCTGTTTGGCCCAGTTTGCAATTTCTGCGGAAGATGAACAGGAATAGGGAGAACCAATGAGAGACTAGCTGGAGGTGTCTGGACGGGCAAATTGAACTCTCATTTCCCACCAGGAAGAGGAAATAACCAAAGGCTCAGCGTGCCGTGCCGGAACCACATTAGGGCCTGAAGACATCGTGTGGTGTTGCGGTCAGGTCACAAGAAAGCGAGTTGAAGAAAGGAGTTCAGGGGCACTGTAATTCACAAACCTGCAGAGTTATAAATGACAGCTATCGTCCAAAAATATACTGAAGTAAGGCTGCCAAGAGGACTTGAAAGCGGGGCAGAATTGCAGGAAGCCGATTTCAGGAGGTAGACTGGAATTGCATTGAAAGCATAGGAAAAGAGGCAGAACGTCCACAATGATGCACTTGGCCAAAAAGGGCGTATGCGTTTTTTCCTGAATATATTCAGGAAAAAACGCATACGCCCTTTTTGGCCAACCAAGCAAGCTTGCAAAGGAAATCTGCACTACAATGAAGTCTCACTTCCCCCCCGGTCAAACGGGCCATCTGAAAAAAGTGTAAAATCCAGAAAGGCAGGACAGGCCATGGAGAACTGGGAGCCTTGTTATGCTGATGGGCGGGATGTAAATTGCCAACAGACACTCTGGAGAAGTGTATGGTGTTTCCTGAAACATCTAAACAACAAAGCAACAGAGCCTAGGGCACTTCCACTTATGGTCCTATAGCTTAGGGAAATTAAAATCAAAAAGACACAGCCACCCCAATGTTTGGGATGGCTCTGTTTACAAGAACCTCGTTTACAGTACAAGTTCAACATCACAGAAAGTGAAAAATGGATAAAGAAGTTGTGGTATTTACTTACAAAGCAATATCACTCAGCAATGAAATCTATGTCATCAGGCCCTTCGTAGCACAATGAGTGGATTCAGGTATGATGATTCTAACTGAAATAAGTCACACAGAAAAAGAAACATCATAAGATATCAGTAATACACGGAATGTAAACTTGGCTACACAGGAACTGAATTACAGAACAGAACAGGGTCTCAAATTTAGAAAACCAACTTATGCTTGCTTAAGGGGAAAGGTGAGTTGGGCTGCTGCATAAAAGCAGAGATTGAAATGAGCACAGATAAAGTTCCTTAAGCCAAATATGGAATAGACAAGAGCTACTCCTTGCTCAACGAAATGGACTCAACACCCCATATTAAACGCCTAAGAATGTACCTGACTAGTAAGTATCTTAAAACCTATGGATTGCTATGTCTCCGAAAGAGAATCAAGCATGTGTATAGGGGCATAAACGCAGCAGTGATAGGATTGGAGAGGTTTGGTGAGCAAATGAAGACCCTTTGAAGTCATATTGCATGGTACCCATTCCACGGGTTTCAACTACCCAGGTTTAAGGTATTCTTCCTTCAGCTAAAACATGCATGTGGAACCTAGAGTATGATCAACCATGTGATCGGGAGACGTGTTCAAATATGTCTAAGTTTTCGTACCCTGGTACTCGGGTGCAACATTCCAGACGCTTTACTAACACTCTCCCGACTTGGAGAGTCAGTGCCTTTAACCTCCTGTTTGGCCCAGTTTGCTATTTCTGCGGAAGATGAAAAGGAATAGCGAGAACCAATGAGACACTAGCTGGAGGTGTCTGGACGGGCAAATTTAACTCTCATTTCCCACCAGGAAGAGGAATTAACCAAAGGCTCAGCGTGTCGTGCCGGAACCAGATTAGGGCCTGAAGCCATCCTGCGGTGTTGCGGCCAGCTCAAAAGAAAGCGAGTTGAAGAAAGGAGCTCAGGGGCACTGTAATTCACAAACCTGCAGAGTTATAAATGACAGCTATCGTCCAAAAATATACTGAAGTAAGGCTGCCAAGAGGACTTGAAAGCGGGGCAGAATTGCAGGAAACCGATTTCAGGAGGTAGACTGGAATTGCATTGAAAGCATAGGAAAAGAGGCAGAACGTCCACAATGATGCACTTGGCCAAAAAGGGCGTATGCGTTTTTTCCTGAAAATATTCAGGAAAAAACGCATACGCCCTTTTTGGCCAACCAAGCAAACTTGCAAAGGAAATCTGCACTACAATGAAGTCTCACTTCCCCCGGTCAAAAGGGCCATCTGAAAAAAGTGTAAAATCCAGAAAGGCAGGACAGGCCATGGAGAACTGGGAGCCTTGTTATGCTGATGGGCGGGATGTAAATTGCCAACAGACACTCGGGAGAAGTGTATGGTGTTTCCTGAAACATCTAAAAAACAAAGCAACAGAGCCTAGGGCACTTCCACTTATGGTCCTATAGCTTAGGGAAATTAAAATCAAAAAGACACAGCCACCCCAAAGTTTGGGACGCCTCTGTTTACAAGAACCTCGTTTACCGTACAAGTTCAATATCACAGAAAGTGAAAAATGGATAAAGAACTTGTGGTACTTACGTACAATGCAGTATCACTCAGCAATGAAATCTATGTCATCAGGCCCGTAGCAGCATAATGAGTGGATTCAGGTACGATGATTCTCACTGAAATAAGTCACACAGAAAAAGAAACATCATAAGATATCACTAATACACGGAATGTAAACTTGGCTACACAGGAACTGAATTACAGAACAGAACAGAGTCTCAAATTTAGAAAACCAACTTATGCTTGCTTAAGGGGAAAGGTGAGTTGGGGTGCTGCATAAAACCAGAGATTGAAATGAGCACAGATAAAGTTCCTTAAGCCAAATATGGAATAGACAAGAGCTACTCCTTGCTCAATGAAATGGACTCAACACCCCATATTAAACGCCTAAGAATGTACCTGACTAGTAAGTATCTTAAAACCTATGGATTGCTATGTCTCCAAAAGAGAGTCAAGCGTGTGTACAGGGGCATAAACGCAGCAGTGATAGGATTGGAGAGGTTCGGTGAGCAAATGAAGACCCTTTGAAGTCATATTGCATGGTACCCATTACACGGGTCTCAACTCTCCAGGTTTAAGGTATTCTTCCTTCAGCTAAAACATGCATGTGGAACCCGGAGTATGACCAACCGTGTGAATGGGAGACGTGTTCAAATATGTCTCAGTTTTCCTCCCCTGGTACTCGGGTGCAACATTCCAGACGCTTTACTAACACTCTCCCCACTTGGAGAGTCAGCGCCTTTAACCTCCTGTTTGGTCCAGTTTGCAATTTCTGCGGAAGATGAACAGGAATAGGGAGAACCAATGAGAGACTAGCTGGAGGTGTCTGGACGGGCAAATTGAACTCTCATTTCCCACCAGGAAGAGGAAATAACCAAAGGCTCAGCGTGCCGTGCCAGAACCAGATTAGGGCCTGAAGCCATCCTGCGGTGTTGCGGCCAGCTCAAAAGAAAGCGAGTTGAAGAAAGGAGCTCAGGGGCACTGTAATTCACAAACCTGCAGAGTTATAAATGACAGCTATCGTCCAAAAATATACTGAAGTAAGGCTGCCAAGAGGACTTGAAAGCGGGGCAGAATTGCAGGAAACCGATTTCAGGAGGTAGACTGGAATTGCATTTGAAGCATAGGAAAAGAGGCAGAGCGTCCACAATGATGCACTTGGCCAAAAAGGGCCTAAGCGTTTTTTCCTGAATATATTCAGGAAAAAATGCATACACCCTTTTTGGCCAACCAAGCAAGCTTGCAAAGGATCTCTGCACTACAATGAAGTCTCACTTCCCCCCGGTCAAACGGGCCATCTGAAAAAAGTGTAAAATCCAGAAAGGCAGGACAGGTCATGGAGAACTGGGAGCCTTGTTATGCTGATGGGCAGGATGTAAATTGCCAACAGACACTCGGGAGAAGTGTATGGTGTTTCCTGAAACATCTAAAAAACAAAGCAACAGAGCCTAGGGCACTTCCACTTATGGTCCTATAGCTTAGGGAAATTAAAATCAAAAAGACACAGCCACCCCAAAGTTTGGGACGCCTCTGTTTACAAGAACCTCGTTTACTGTACAAGTTCATTATCACAGAAAGTGAAAAATGGATAAAGAACTTGTGGTACTTACGTACAATGCAGTATCACTCAGCAATGAAATCTATGTCATCAGGCCCGTAGCAGCACAATGAGTGGATTCAGGTATGATGATTCTAACTGAAATAAGTCACACAGAAAAAGAAACATCATAAGATATCACTAATACACGGAATGTAAACTTGGCTACACAGGAACTGAATTCCAAAACAGAACAGGGTCTCAAATTTAGAAAACCAACTTATGCTTGCTTAAGGGGAAAGGTGAGTTGGGGTGCTGCATAAAACCAGAGATTGAAATGAGCACAGATAAAGTTCCTTAAGCCAAATATGGAATAGACAAGAGCTACTCCTTGCTCAACGAAATGGACTCAACACCCCATATTAAACGCCTAAGAATGTACCTGACTAGTAAGCATCTTAAAACCTATGGATTGCTATGTCTCCAAAAGAGAATCAAGCATGTGTACAATGGCATAAACGCAGCAGTGATAGGATTGGAGAGGTTCGGTGAACAAATGAAGACCCTTTGAAGTCATATTGCATGGTACCCATTCCACGGGTCTCAACTCTCCAGGTTTAAGGTATTCTTCCTTCAGCTAAAACATGCATGTGGAACCCAGAGTATGATCAACCGTGTGAACGGGAGACGTGTTCAAATATGTCTCAGTTTTCCTCCCCTGGTACTCGGGTGCAACATTCCAGACGCTTTACTAACACTCTCCCCACTTGGAGAGTCAGCGCCTTAACCTCCTGTTTGGCCCAGTTTGCAATTTCTGCGGAAGATGAACAGGAATAGCGAGAACCAATGAGAGACTAGCTGGAGGTGTCTGGACGGGCAAATTGAACTCTCATTTCCCACCAGGAAGAGGAAATAACCAAAGGCTCAGCGTGCCGTGCCAGAACCAGATTAGGGCCTGAAGCCATCCTGCGGTGTTGCGGCCAGGTCACAAGAAAGTGAGTTGAAGAAAGGAGCTCAGGGGCACTGTAATTCACAAACCTGCAGAGATATAAATGACAGCTATCGTCCAAAAATATACTGAAGTAAGGCTGCCAAGAGGACTTGAAAGCGGGGCAGAATTGCAGGAAACCGATTTCAGGAGGTAGACTGGAATTGCATTGAAAGCATAGGAAAAGAGGCAGAACGTCCACAATGATGCACTTGGCCAAAAAGGGCGTATTCGTTTTTACCTGAATATATTCAGGAAAAAACGCATACGCCCTTTTTGGCCAACGAAGCAAACTTGCAAAGGAAATCTGCACTACAATGAAGTCTCACTTCCCCCCGGTCAAAAGGGCCATCTGAAAAAAGTGTAAAATCCAGAAAGGCAGGACAGGCCATGGAGAACTGGGAGCCTTTTTATGCTGACGGGCGGGATATAAATTGCCAACAGACACTCGGGAGAAGTGTATGGTGTTTCCTGAAACATCTAAAAAACAAAGCAACAGAGCCTAGGGCACTTCCACTTATGGTCCTATAGCTTAGGGAAATTAAAATCAAAAAGACACAGCCACCCCAAAGTTTGGGACGCCTCTGTTTACAAGAACCTCGTTTACGGTACAAGTTCAATATCATAGAAAGTGAAAAATGGATAAAGAACTTGTGCTACTTACGTACAATGCAGTATCACTCAGCAATGAAATCTATGTCATCAGGCCCTTCGTAGCACAATGAGTGGATTCAGGTATGATGATTCTAACTGAAATAAGTCACACAGAAAAAGAAACATCATAAGATATCAGTAATACACGGAATGTAAACTTGGCTACACAGGAACTGAATTACAGAACAGAACAGGGTCTCAAATTTAGAAAACCAACTTATGCTTGCTTAAGGGGAAAGGTGAGTTGGGCTGCTGCATAAAAGCAGAGATTGAAATGAGCACAGATAAAGTTCCTTAAGCCAAATATGGAATAGACAAGAGCTACTCCTTGCTCAACGAAATGGACTCAACACCGCATATTAAACGCCTAAGAATGTACCTGACTAGTAAGTATCTTAAAACCTATGGATTGCTATGTCTCCGAAAGAGAATCAAGCCTGTGTATAGGGGCATAAACGCAGCAGTGATAGGATTGGAGAGGTTTGGTGAGCAAATGAAGACCCTTTGAAGTCATATTGCATGGTACCCATTCCACGGGTTTCAACTACCCAGGTTTAAGGTATTCTTCCTTCAGCTAAAACATGCATGTGGAACCTTGAGTATGATCAACCATGTGATCGGGAGACGTGTTCAAATATGTCTCAGTTTTCGTACCCTGGTACTCGGGTGCAACATTCCAGACGCTTTACTAACACTCTCCCGACTTGGAGAGTCAGTGCCTTTAACCTCCTGTTTGGCCCAGTTTGCTATTTCTGCGGAAGATGAACAGGAATAGCGAGAACCAATGAGACACTAGCTGGAGGTGTCTGGACGGGCAAATTTAACTCTCATTTCCCACCAGGAAGAGGAATTAACCAAAGGCTCAGCGTGCCGTGCCGGAACCAGATTAGGGCCTGAAGCCATCCTGCGGTGTTGCGACCAGCTCAAAAGAAAGCGAGTTGAAGATAGGAGCTCAGGGGCACTGTAATTCACAAACCTGCAGAGTTATAAATGACAGCTATCGTCCAAAAATATACTGAAGTAAGGCTGCCAAGAGGACTTGAAAGCGGGGCAGAATTGCAGGAAACCGATTTCAGGAGGTAGACTGGAATTGCATTGAAAGCATAGGAAAAGAGGCAGAACGTCCACAATGATGCACTTGGCCAAAAAGGGCGTATGCGTTTTTTCCTGAATATATTCAGGAAAAAACGCATACGCCCTTTTTGGCCAACCAAGCAAACTTGCAAAGGAAATCTGCACTACAATGAAGTCTCACTTCCCCCCGGTCAAAAGGGCCATCTGAAAAAAGTGTAAAATCCAGAAAGGCAGGACAGGCCATGGAGAACTGGGAGCCTTGTTATGCTGATGGGCGGGATGTAAATTGCCAACAGACACTCGGGAGAAGTGTATGGTGTTTCCTGAAACATCGAAAAAACAAAGCAACAGAGCCTAGGGCACTTCCACTTATGGTCCTATAGTTTATGGAAATTAAAATAAAAACGACACAGCCACCCCAAAGTTTGGGACGCCTCTGTTTACAAGAACCTCGTTTACAGTACAAGTTCAACATCGCAGAAAGTGAAAAATGGATAAAGAAGTTGTGGTATTTACTTACAAAGCAATATCACTCAGCAATGAAATCTATGTCATCAGGCCCTTAGCAGCACAATGAGTGGATTCAGGTATGATGATTCTAACTGAAATAAGTCACACAGAAAAAGAAACATCATAAGATATCAGTAATACACGGAATGTAAACTTGGCTACACAGGAACTGAATTACAGAACAGAACAGAGTCTCAAATTTAGAAAACCAACTTATGCTTGCTTAAGGGGAAAGGTGAGTTGGGGTGCTGCATAAAACCAGAGATTGAAATGAGCACAGATAAAGTTCCTTAAGCCAAATATGGAATAGACAAGAGCTACTCCTTGCTCAACGAAATGGACTCAACACCCCATATTAAACGCCTAAGAATGTACCTGACTAGTAAGTATCTTAAAACCTATGGATTGCTATGTCTCCAAAAGAGAGTCAAGGGTGTGTACAGGGGCATAAACGCAGCAGTGATAGGTTTGGAGAGGTTCGGTGAGCAAATGAAGACCCTTTGAAGTCATATTGCATGGTACCCATTCCACGGGTCTCAACTCTCCAGGTTTAAGGTATTCTTCCTTCAGCTAAAACATGCATGTGGAACCCAGAGTATGATCAACCGTGTGAACGGGAGACGTGTTCAAATATGTCTCAGTTTTCCTCCCCTGGTACTCGGGTGCAACATTCCAGACGCTTTACTAACACTCTCCCCACTTGGAGAGTCAGCGCCTTAACCTCCTGTTTGGCCCAGTTTGCAATTTCTGCGGAAGATGAACAGGAATAGCGAGAACCAATGAGAGACTAGCTGGAGGTGTCTGGACGGGCAAATTGAACTCTCATTTCCCACCAGGAAGAGGAAATAACCAAAGGCTCAGCGTGCCGTGCCGGAACCAGATTAGGGCCTGAAGCCATCCTGCGGTGTTGCGGCCAGGTCACAAGAAAGTGAGTTGAAGAAAGGAGCTCAGGGGCACTGTAATTCACAAACCTGCAGAGATATAAATGACAGCTATCGTCCAAAAATATACTGAAGTAAGGCTGCCAAGAGGACTTGAAAGCGGGGCAGAATTGCAGGAAACCGATTTCAGGAGGTAGACTGGAATTGCATTGAAAGCATAGGAAAAGAGGCAGAACGTCCACAATGATGCACTTGGCCAAAAAGGGCGTATGCGTTTTTTCCTGAATATATTCAGGAAAAAACGCATACGCCCTTTTTGGCCAACCAAGCAAGCTTGCAAAGGAAATCTGCACTACAATGAAGTCTCACTTCCCCCCGGTCAAAAGGGCCATCTGAAAAAAGTGTAAAATCCAGAAAGGCAGGACAGGCCATGGAGAACTGGGAGCCTTTTTATGCTGACGGGCGGGATATAAATTGCCAACAGACACTCGGGAGAAGTGTATGGTGTTTCCTGAAACATCTAAAAAACAAAGCAACAGAGCCTAGGGCACTTCCACTTATGGTCCTATAGCTTAGGGAAATTAAAATCAAAAAGACACAGCCACCCCAAAGTTTGGGACGCCTCTGTTTACAAGAACCTCGTTTACGGTACAAGTTCAATATCATAGAAAGTGAAAAATGGATAAAGAACTTGTGCTACTTACGTACAATGCAGTATCACTCAGCAATGAAATCTATGTCATCAGGCACGTAGCAGCATAATGAGTGGATTCAGGTACGATGATTCTAACTGAAATAAGTCACACAGAAAAAGAAACATCATAAGATATCAGTAATACACGGAATGTAAACTTGGCTACACAGGAACTGAATTACAGAACAGAACAGGGTCTCAAATTTAGAAAACCAACTTATGCTTGCTTAAGGGGAAAGGTGAGTTGGGCTGCTGCATAAAAGCAGAGATTGAAATGAGCACAGATAAAGTTCCTTAAGCCAAATATGGAATAGACAAGAGCTACTCCTTGCTCAACGAAATGGACTCAACACCCCATATTAAACGCCTAAGAATGTACCTGACTAGTAAGTATCTTAAAACCTATGGATTGCTATGTCTCCGAAAGAGAATCAAGCATGTGTATAGGGGCATAAACGCAGCAGTGATAGGATTGGAGAGGTTTGGTGAGCAAATGAAGACCCTTTGAAGTCATATTGCATGGTACCCATTCCACGGGTTTCAACTACCCAGGTTTAAGGTATTCTTCCTTCAGCTAAAACATGCATGTGGAACCTAGAGTATGATCAACCATGTGATCGGGAGACGTGTTCAAATATGTCTCAGTTTTCGTACCCTGGTACTCGGGTGCAACATTCCAGACGCTTTACTAACACTCTCCCGACTTGGAGAGTCAGTGCCTTTAACCTCCTGTTTGGCCCAGTTTGCTATGTCTGCGGAAGATGAACAGGAATAGCGAGAACCAATGAGACACTAGCTGGAGGTGTCTGGACGGGCAAATTTAACTCTCATTTCCCACCAGGAAGAGGAATTAACCAAAGGCTCAGCGTGCCGTGCCGGAACCAGATTAGGGCCTGAAGCCATCCTGCGGTGTTGCGGCCAGCTCAAAAGAAAGCGAGTTGAAGAAAGGAGCTCAGGGGCACTGTAATTCACAAACCTGCAGAGTTATAAATGACAGCTATCGTCCAAAAATATACTGAAGTAAGGCTGCCAAGAGGACTTGAAAGCGGGGCAGAATTGCAGGAAACCGATTTCAGGAGGTAGACTGGAATTGCATTGAAAGCATAGGAAAAGAGGCAGAACGTCCACAATGATGCACTTGGCCAAAAAGGGCGTATGCGTTTTTTCCTGAAAATATTCAGGAAAAAACGCATACGCCCTTTTTGGCCAACCAAGCAAACTTGCAAAGGAAATCTGCACTACAATGAAGTCTCACTTCCCCCCGGTCAAAAGGGCCATCTGAAAAAAGTGTAAAATCCAGAAAGGCAGGACAGGCCATGGAGAACTGGGAGCCTTGTTATGCTGATGGGCGGGATGTAAATTGCCAACAGACACTCGGGAGAAGTGTATGGTGTTTCCTGAAACATCGAAAAAACAAAGCAACAGAGCCTAGGGCACTTCCACTTATGGTCCTATAGTTTATGGAAATTAAAATAAAAAAGACACAGCCACCCCAAAGTTTGGGACGCCTCTGTTTACAAGAACCTCGTTTACAGTACAAGTTCAACATCGCAGAAAGTGAAAAATGGATAAAGAAGTTGTGGTATTTACTTACAAAGCAATATCACTCAGCAATGAAATCTATGTCATCAGGCCCTTAGCAGCACAATGAGTGGATTCAGGTATGATGATTCTAACTGAAATAAGTCACACAGAAAAAGAAACATCATAAGATATCAGTAATACACGGAATGTAAACTTGGCTACACAGGAACTGAATTACAGAACAGAACAGAGTCTCAAATTTAGAAAACCAACTTATGCTTGCTTAAGGGGAAAGGTGAGTTGGGGTGCTGCATAAAACCAGAGATTGAAATGAGCACAGATAAAGTTCCTTAAGCCAAATATGGAATAGACAAGAGCTACTCCTTGCTCAATGAAATGAACTCAACACCCCATATTAAACGCCTAAGAATGTACCTGACTAGTAAGTATCTTAAAACCTATGGATTGCTATGTCTCCAAAAGAGAGTCAAGCGTGTGTACAGGGGCATAAACGCAGCAGTGATAGGATTGGAGAGGTTCGGTGAGCAAATGAAGACCCTTTGAAGTCATATTGCATGGTACCCATTACACGGGTCTCAACTCTCCAGGTTTAAGGTATTCTTCCTTCAGCTAAAACATGCATGTGGAACCCGGAGTATGATCAACCGTGTGAATGGGAGACGTGTTCAAATATGTCTCAGTTTTCCTCCCCTGGTACTCGGGTGCAACATTCCAGACGCTTTACTAACACTCTCCCCACTTGGAGAGTCAGCGCCTTTAACCTCCTGTTTGGTCCAGTTTGCAATTTCTGCGGAAGATGAACAGGAATAGGGAGAACCAATGAGAGACTAGCTGGAGGTGTCTGGACGGGCAAATTGAACTCTCATTTCCCACCAGGAAGAGGAAATAACCTAAGGCTCAGCGTGCCGTGCCAGAACCAGATTAGGGCCTGAAGCCATCCTGCGGTGTTGCGGCCAGCTCAAAAGAAAGCGAGTTGAAGAAAGGAGCTCAGGGGCACTGTAATTCACAAACCTGCAGAGTTATAAATGACAGCTATCGTCCAAAAATATACTGAAGTAAGGCTGCCAAGAGGACTTGAAAGCGGGGCAGAATTGCAGGAAACCGATTTCAGGAGGTAGACTGGAATTGCATTTGAAGCATAGGAAAAGAGGCAGAGCGTCCACAATGATGCACTTGGCCAAAAAGGGCCTAAGCGTTTTTTCCTGAATATATTCAGGAAAAAATGCATACACCCTTTTTGACCAACCAAGCAAGCTTGCAAAGGATCTCTGCACTACAATGAAGTCTCACCTCCCCCCGGTCAAAAGGGCCATCTGAAAAAAGTGTAAAATCCAGAAAGGCAGGACAGGTCATGGAGAACTGGGAGCCTTGTTATGCTGATGGGCAGGATGTAAATTGCCAACAGACACTCGGGAGAAGTGTATGGTGTTTCCTGAAACATCTAAAAAACAAAGCAACAGAGCCTAGGGCACTTCCACTTATGGTCCTATAGTTTATGGAAATTAAAATAAAAAAGACACAGCCACCCCAATGTTTGGGACGCCTCTGTTTACAAGAACCTCGTTTACAGTACAAGTTCAACATCGCAGAAAGTGAAAAATGGATAAAGAAGTTGTGGTATTTACTTACAAAGCAATATCACTCAGCAATGAAATCTATGTCATCAGGCCCTTAGCAGCACAATGAGTGGATTCAGGTATGATGATTCTAACTGAAATAAGTCACACAGAAAAAGAAACATCATAAGATATCAGTAATACACGGAATGTAAACTTGGCTACACAGGAACTGAATTACAGAACAGAACAGAGTCTCAAATTTAGAAAACCAACTTATGCTTGCTTAAGGGGAAAGGTGAGTTGGGGTGCTGCATAAAACCAGAGATTGAAATGAGCACAGATAAAGTTCCTTAAGCCAAATATGGAATAGACAAGAGCTACTCCTTGCTCAACGAAATGGACTCAACACCCCATATTAAACGCCTAAGAATGTACCTGACTAGTAAGTATCTTAAAACCTATGGATTGCTATGTCTCCAAAAGAGAGTCAAGGGTGTGTACAGGGGCATAAACGCAGCAGTGATAGGTTTGGAGAGGTTCGGTGAGCAAATGAAGACCCTTTGAAGTCATATTGCATGGTACCCATTCCACGGGTCTCAACTCTCCAGGTTTAAGGTATTCTTCCTTCAGCTAAAACATGCATGTGGAACCCAGAGTATGATCAACCGTGTGAACGGGAGACGTGTTCAAATATGTCTCAGTTTTCCTCCCCTGGTACTCGGGTGCAACATTCCAGACGCTTTACTAACACTCTCCCCACTTGGAGAGTCAGCGCCTTAACCTCCTGTTTGGCCCAGTTTGCAATTTCTGCGGAAGATGAACAGGAATAGCGAGAACCAATGAGAGACTAGCTGGAGGTGTCTGGACGGGCAAATTGAACTCTCATTTCCCACCAGGAAGAGGAAATAACCAAAGGCTCAGCGTGCCGTGCCGGAACCAGATTAGGGCCTGAAGCCATCCTGCGGTGTTGCGGCCAGGTCACAAGAAAGTGAGTTGAAGAAAGGAGCTCAGGGGCACTGTAATTCACAAACCTGCAGAGATATAAATGACAGCTATCGTCCAAAAATATACTGAAGTAAGGCTGCCAAGAGGACTTGAAAGCGGGGCAGAATTGCAGGAAACCGATTTCAGGAGGTAGACTGGAATTGCATTGAAAGCATAGGAAAAGAGGCAGAACGTCCACAATGATGCACTTGGCCAAAAAGGGCGTATGCGTTTTTTCCTGAATATATTCAGGAAAAAACGCATACGCCCTTTTTGGCCAACCAAGCAAGCTTGCAAAGGAAATCTGCACTACAATGAAGTCTCACTTCCCCCCGGTCAAAAGGGCCATCTGAAAAAAGTGTAAAATCCAGAAAGGCAGGACAGGCCATGGAGAACTGGGAGCCTTTTTATGCTGACGGGCGGGATATAAATTGCCAACAGACACTCGGGAGAAGTGTATGGTGTTTCCTGAAACATCTAAAAAACAAAGCAACAGAGCCTAGGGCACTTCCACTTATGGTCCTATAGCTTAGGGAAATTAAAATCAAAAAGACACAGCCACCCCAAAGTTTGGGACGCCTCTGTTTACAAGAACCTCGTTTACGGTACAAGTTCAATATCATAGAAAGTGAAAAATGGATAAAGAACTTGTGCTACTTACGTACAATGCAGTATCACTCAGCAATGAAATCTATGTCATCAGGCACGTAGCAGCATAATGAGTGGATTCAGGTACGATGATTCTAACTGAAATAAGTCACACAGAAAAAGAAACATCATAAGATATCAGTAATACACGGAATGTAAACTTGGCTACACAGGAACTGAATTACAGAACAGAACAGGGTCTCAAATTTAGAAAACCAACTTATGCTTGCTTAAGGGGAAAGGTGAGTTGGGCTGCTGCATAAAAGCAGAGATTGAAATGAGCACAGATAAAGTTCCTTAAGCCAAATATGGAATAGACAAGAGCTACTCCTTGCTCAACGAAATGGACTCAACACCCCATATTAAACGCCTAAGAATGTACCTGACTAGTAAGTATCTTAAAACCTATGGATTGCTATGTCTCCGAAAGAGAATCAAGCATGTGTATAGGGGCATAAACGCAGCAGTGATAGGATTGGAGAGGTTTGGTGAGCAAATGAAGACCCTTTGAAGTCATATTGCATGGTACCCATTCCACGGGTTTCAACTACCCAGGTTTAAGGTATTCTTCCTTCAGCTAAAACATGCATGTGGAACCTAGAGTATGATCAACCATGTGATCGGGAGACGTGTTCAAATATGTCTCAGTTTTCGTACCCTGGTACTCGGGTGCAACATTCCAGACGCTTTACTAACACTCTCCCGACTTGGAGAGTCAGTGCCTTTAACCTCCTGTTTGGCCCAGTTTGCTATGTCTGCGGAAGATGAACAGGAATAGCGAGAACCAATGAGACACTAGCTGGAGGTGTCTGGACGGGCAAATTTAACTCTCATTTCCCACCAGGAAGAGGAATTAACCAAAGGCTCAGCGTGCCGTGCCGGAACCAGATTAGGGCCTGAAGCCATCCTGCGGTGTTGCGGCCAGCTCAAAAGAAAGCGAGTTGAAGAAAGGAGCTCAGGGGCACTGTAATTCACAAACCTGCAGAGTTATAAATGACAGCTATCGTCCAAAAATATACTGAAGTAAGGCTGCCAAGAGGACTTGAAAGCGGGGCAGAATTGCAGGAAACCGATTTCAGGAGGTAGACTGGAATTGCATTGAAAGCATAGGAAAAGAGGCAGAACGTCCACAATGATGCACTTGGCCAAAAAGGGCGTATGCGTTTTTTCCTGAAAATATTCAGGAAAAAACGCATACGCCCTTTTTGGCCAACCAAGCAAACTTGCAAAGGAAATCTGCACTACAATGAAGTCTCACTTCCCCCCGGTCAAAAGGGCCATCTGAAAAAAGTGTAAAATCCAGAAAGGCAGGACAGGCCATGGAGAACTGGGAGCCTTGTTATGCTGATGGGCGGGATGTAAATTGCCAACAGACACTCGGGAGAAGTGTATGGTGTTTCCTGAAACATCGAAAAAACAAAGCAACAGAGCCTAGGGCACTTCCACTTATGGTCCTATAGTTTATGGAAATTAAAATAAAAAAGACACAGCCACCCCAAAGTTTGGGACGCCTCTGTTTACAAGAACCTCGTTTACAGTACAAGTTCAACATCGCAGAAAGTGAAAAATGGATAAAGAAGTTGTGGTATTTACTTACAAAGCAATATCACTCAGCAATGAAATCTATGTCATCAGGCCCTTAGCAGCACAATGAGTGGATTCAGGTATGATGATTCTAACTGAAATAAGTCACACAGAAAAAGAAACATCATAAGATATCAGTAATACACGGAATGTAAACTTGGCTACACAGGAACTGAATTACAGAACAGAACAGAGTCTCAAATTTAGAAAACCAACTTATGCTTGCTTAAGGGGAAAGGTGAGTTGGGGTGCTGCATAAAACCAGAGATTGAAATGAGCACAGATAAAGTTCCTTAAGCCAAATATGGAATAGACAAGAGCTACTCCTTGCTCAATGAAATGAACTCAACACCCCATATTAAACGCCTAAGAATGTACCTGACTAGTAAGTATCTTAAAACCTATGGATTGCTATGTCTCCAAAAGAGAGTCAAGCGTGTATACAGGGGCATAAACGCAGCAGTGATAGGTTTGGAGAGGTTCGGTGAGCAAATGAAGACCCTTTGAAGTCATATTGCATGGTACCCATTCCACGGGTCTCAACTCTCCAGGTTTAAGGTATTCTTCCTTCAGCTAAAACATGCATGTGGAACCCAGAGTATGATCAACCGTGTGAACGGGAGACGTGTTCAAATATGTCTCAGTTTTCCTCCCCTGGTACTCGGGTGCAACATTCCAGACGCTTTACTAACACTCTCCCCACTTGGAGAGTCAGCGCCTTAACCTCCTGTTTGGCCCAGTTTGCAATTTCTGCGGAAGATGAACAGGAATAGCGAGAACCAATGAGAGACTAGCTGGAGGTGTCTGGACGGGCAAATTGAACTCTCATTTCCCACCAGGAAGAGGAAATAACCAAAGGCTCAGCGTGCCGTGCCGGAACCAGATTAGGGCCTGAAGCCATCCTGCGGTGTTGCGGCCAGGTCACAAGAAAGTGAGTTGAAGAAAGGAGCTCAGGGGCACTGTAATTCACAAACCTGCAGAGATATAAATGACAGCTATCGTCCAAAAATATACTGAAGTAAGGCTGCCAAGAGGACTTGAAAGCGGGGCAGAATTGCAGGAAACCGATTTCAGGAGGTAGACTGGAATTGCATTGAAAGCATAGGAAAAGAGGCAGAACGTCCACAATGATGCACTTGGCCAAAAAGGGCGTATGCGTTTTTTCCTGAATATATTCAGGAAAAAACGCATACGCCCTTTTTGGCCAACCAAGCAAACTTGCAAAGGAAATCTGCACTACAATGAAGTCTCACTTCCCCCCGGTCAAAAGGGCCATCTGAAAAAAGTGTAAAATCCAGAAAGGCAGGACAGGCCATGGAGAACTGGGAGCCTTTTTATGCTGACGGGCGGGATATAAATTGCCAACAGACACTCGGGAGAAGTGTATGGTGTTTCCTGAAACATCTAAAAAACAAAGCAACAGAGCCTAGGGCACTTCCACTTATGGTCCTATAGCTTAGGGAAATTAAAATCAAAAAGACACAGCCACCCCAAAGTTTGGGACGCCTCTGTTTACAAGAACCTCGTTTACGGTACAAGTTCAATATCATAGAAAGTGAAAAATGGATAAAGAACTTGTGCTACTTACGTACAATGCAGTATCACTCAGCAATGAAATCTATGTCATCAGGCCCGTAGCAGCATAATGAGTGGATTCAGGTACGATGATTCTAACTGAAATAAGTCACACAGAAAAAGAAACATCATAAGATATCACTAATACACGGAATGTAAACTTGGCTACACAGGAACTGAATTCCAAAACAGAACAGGGTCTCAAATTTAGAAAACCAACTTATGCTTGCTTAAGGGGAAAGGTGAGTTGGGGTGCTGCATAAAACCGGAGATTGAAATGAGCACAGATAAAGTTCCTTAAGCCAAATATGGACTAGACAAGAGCTACTCCTTGCTCAACGAAATGGACTCAACACCACATATTAAACGCCTAAGAATGTACCTGACTAGTAAGTATCTTAAAACCTATGGATTGCTATGTCTCCAAAAGAGAATCAAGCGTGTGTACAGGGGCATAAACGCAGCAGTGATAGGACTGGAGAGGTTCGGTGAGCAAATGAAGACCCCTTGAAGTCATATTGCATGGTACCCATTCCACGGTTCTCAACTCTCCAGGTTTAAGGTATTCTTCCTTCAGTTAAAACATGCATGTGGAACCTAGAGTATGATCAACCATGTGATCGGGAGACGTGTTCAAATATGTCTCAGTTTTCCTCCTCTGGTACTCGGGTGCAACATTCCAGACGGTTTACTAACACTCTCCCCACTTGGAGAGTCAGTGCCTTTAACCTCCTGTTTGGCCCAGTTTGCAATTTCTGCGGAAGATGAACAGGAATAGGGAGAACCAATGAGAGACTAGCTGGAGGTGTCTGGACGGGCAAATTGAACTCTCATTTCCCACCAGGAAGAGGAAATAACCAAAGGCTCAGCGTGCCGTGCCGGAACCAGATTAGGGCCTGAAGCCATCCTGCGGTGTTGCGGCCAGGTCACAAGAAAGTGAGTTGAAGAAAGGAGCTCAGGGGCACTGTAATTCACAAACCTGCAGAGATATAAATGACAGCTATCGTCCAAAAATATACTGAAGTAAGGCTGCCAAGAGGACTTGAAAGCGGGGCAGAATTGCAGGAAACCGATTTCAGGAGGTAGACTGGAATTGCATTGAAAGCATAGGAAAAGAGGCAGAACGTCCACAATGATGCACTTGGCCAAAAAGGGCGTATGCGTTTTTTCCTGAATATATTCAGGAAAAAACGCATACGCCCTTTTTGGCCAACCAAGCAAACTTGCAAAGGAAATCTGCACTACAATGAAGTCTCACTTCCCCCCGGTCAAAAGGGCCATCTGAAAAAAGTGTAAAATCCAGAAAGGCAGGACAGGCCATGGAGAACTGGGAGCCTTTTTATGCTGACGGGCGGGATATAAATTGCCAACAGACACTCGGGAGAAGTGTATGGTGTTTCCTGAAACATCTAAAAAACAAAGCAACAGAGCCTAGGGCACTTCCACTTATGGTCCTATAGCTTAGGGAAATTAAAATCAAAAAGACACAGCCACCCCAAAGTTTGGGACGCCTCTGTTTACAAGAACCTCGTTTACGGTACAAGTTCAATATCATAGAAAGTGAAAAATGGATAAAGAACTTGTGCTACTTACGTACAATGCAGTATCACTCAGCAATGAAATCTATGTCATCAGGCCCGTAGCAGCATAATGAGTGGATTCAGGTACGATGATTCTAACTGAAATAAGTCACACAGAAAAAGAAACATCATAAGATATCACTAATACACGGAATGTAAACTTGGCTACACAGGAACTGAATTCCAAAACAGAACAGGGTCTCAAATTTAGAAAACCAACTTATGCTTGCTTAAGGGGAAAGGTGAGTTGGGGTGCTGCATAAAACCGGAGATTGAAATGAGCACAGATAAAGTTCCTTAAGCCAAATATGGACTAGACAAGAGCTACTCCTTGCTCAACGAAATGGACTCAACACCACATATTAAACGCCTAAGAATGTACCTGACTAGTAAGTATCTTAAAACCTATGGATTGCTATGTCTCCAAAAGAGAATCAAGCGTGTGTACAGGGGCATAAACGCAGCAGTGATAGGACTGGAGAGGTTCGGTGAGCAAATGAAGACCCCTTGAAGTCATATTGCATGGTACCCATTCCACGGTTCTCAACTCTCCAGGTTTAAGGTATTCTTCCTTCAGTTAAAACATGCATGTGGAACCTAGAGTATGATCAACCATGTGATCGGGAGACGTGTTCAAATATGTCTCAGTTTTCCTCCTCTGGTACTCGGGTGCAACATTCCAGACGGTTTACTAACACTCTCCCCACTTGGAGAGTCGGTGCCTTTAACCTCCTGTTTGGCCCAGTTTGCAATTTCTGCGGAAGATGAACAGGAATAGGGAGAACCAATGAGAGACTAGCTGGAGGTGTCTGGACGGGCAAATTGAACTCTCATTTCCCACCAGGAAGAGGAAATAACCAAAGGCTCAGTGTGCCGTGCCGGAACCACATTAGGGCCTGAAGACATCCTGTGGTGTTGCGGTCAGGTCACAAGAAAGCGAGTTGAAGAAAGGAGTTCAGGGGCACTGTAATTCACAAACCTGCAGAGTTATAAATGACAGCTATCATCCAAAAATATACTGAAGTAAAGCTGCCAAGAGGACTTGAAAGCGGGGCAGAATTGCAGGAAACCGATTTCAGCAGGTACACTGGAATTGCATTGAAAGCATCGGAAAAGAGGCAGAACGTCCACAATGATGCACTTGGCCAAAAAGGGCGTGTGCGTTTTTTCCTTAATATATTCAGGAAAAAACGCATACGCACTTTTTGGCCAACCAAGCAAGCTTACAAAGGAAATCTGCACTACAATGAAGTCTCACTTCCCCCCGGTCAAAAGGGCCATCTGAAAAAAGTGTAAAATCCAGAAAGGCAGGACAGGCCATGGAGAACTGGGAGCCTTGTTATGCTGATGGGCGGGATGTAAATTGCCAACAGACACTCGGGAGAAGTGTATGGTGTTTCCTGAAACATCTAAAAAACAAAGCAACAGAGCCTAGGGCACTTCCTCTTATGGTCCTATAGCTTAGGGAAATTAAAATCAAAGAGACACAGCCACCCCAAAGTTTGGGACGCCTCTGTTTACAAGAACCTCATTACCGTACAAGTTCAATACCACAGGAAGTGAAAAATGGATAAAGAATTTGTGGTATTTACTTACAAAGCAATATCACTCAGCAATGAAATCTATGTCATCAGGCCCTTAGCAGCACAATGAGTGGATTCAGGTATGATGAATCTAACTGAAATAAGTCACACAGAAAAAGAAACATCATAAGATATCAGTAATACACGGAATGTAAACTTGGCTACACAGGAACTGAATTACAGAACAGAACAGGGTCTCAAATTTAGAAAACCAACTTATGCTTGCTTAAGGGTAAAGGTGAGTTGGGGTGCTGCATAAAAGCAGAGATTGAAATGAGCACAGATAAAGTTCCTTAAGCCAAATATGGAATAGACAAGAGCTACTCCTTGCTCAATGAAATGGACTCAACACCGCATATTAAATGCCTAAGAATGTACCTGACTAGTAAGTATCTTAAAACCTATGGATTGCTATGTCTCCGAAAGACAATCAAGCAAGTGTACAGGGGCATAAACGCAGCAGTGATAGGATTGGACAGGTTCGGTGAGCAAATGAAGACCCTTTGAAGTCATATTGCATGGTACCCATTCCACGGGTTTCAACTACCCAGGTTTAAGGTATTCTTCCTTCAGCTAAAACATGCATGTGGAACCCAGAGTATGATCAACCATTTGATCGGGAGATGTGTTCAAATATGTCTCAGTTTTCGTACCCTGGTACTCGGCTGCAACATTCCAGACGCTTTACTAACACTCTCCCAACTTGGAGAGTCAGTCCCTTTAACCTCCTGTTTGGCCCAGTTTGCAATTTCTGTGGAAGATGAACAGGAATAGGGAGAACCAATGAGAGACTAGCTGGAGGTGTCTGGACGGGCAAATTTAACTCTCATTTCCCACCAGGAAGAGGAATTAACCAAAGGCTCAGCGTGCCGTGCCGGAACCAGATTAGAGCCTGAAGCCATCCTGCGGTGTTGCGGCCAAGTCACAAGAAAGCGAGTTGAAGAAAGGAGCTCGGGGGCACTGTAATTCACAAACCTGCAGAGTTATAAATGACAGCTATCGTCCAAAAATATACTGAAGTAAGGCTGCCAAGAGGACTTGAAAGCGGGGCAGAATTGCAGGAAGCCGATTTCAGGAGGTAGACTGGAATTGCATTGAAAGCATAGGAAAAGAGGCAGAACGTCCACAATGATGCACTTGGCCAAAAAGGGCGTATGCGTTTTTTCCTGAATATATTCAAGAAAAAACGCATACGCCCTTTTTGGCCAACCAAGCAAGCTTGCAAAGGAAATCTGCACTACAATGAAGTCTCACTTCCCCCCCGGTCAAACGGGCCATCTGAAAAAAGTGTAAAATCCAGAAAGGCAGGACAGGCCATGGAGAACTGGGAGCCTTGTTATGCTGATGGGCGGGATGTAAATTGCCAACAGACACTCGGGAGAAGTGTATGGTGTTTCCTGAAACATCTAAACAACAAAGCAACAGAGCCTAGGGCACTTCCACTTATGGTCCTATAGCTTAGGGAAATTAAAATCAAAAAGACACAGCCACCCCAATGTTTGGGATGGCTCTGTTTACAAGAACCTCGTTTACAGTACAATTTCAACATCACAGAAAGTGAAAAATGGATAAAGAAGTTGTGGTATTTACTTACAAAGCAATATCACTCAGCAATGAAATCTATGTCATCAGGCCCTTCGTAGCACAATGAGTGGATTCAGGTATGATGATTCTAACTGAAATAAGTCACACAGAAAAAGAAACATCATAAGATATCACTAATACACGGAATGTAAACTTGGCTACACAGGAACTGAATTACAGAACAGAACAGGGTCTCAAATTTAGAAAACCAACTTATGCTTGCTTAAGGGGAAAGGTGAGTTGGGCTGCTGCATAAAAGCAGAGATTGAAATGAGCACAGATAAAGTTCCTTAAGCCAAATATGGAATAGACAAGAGCTACTCCTTGCTCAACGAAATGGACTCAACACCCCATATTAAACGCCTAAGAATGTACCTGACTAGTAAGTATCTTAAAACCTATGGATTGCTATGTCTCCGAAAGAGAATCAAGCATGTGTATAGGGGCATAAACGCAGCAGTGATAGGATTGGAGAGGTTTGGTGAGCAAATGAAGACCCTTTGAAGTCATATTGCATGGTACCCATTACACGGGTCTCAACTCTCCAGGTTTAAGGTATTCTTCCTTCAGCTAAAACATGCATGTGGAACCCGGAGTATGATCAACCGTGTGAATGGGAGACGTGTTCAAATATGTCTCAGTTTTCCTCCCCTGGTACTCGGGTGCAACATTCCAGACGCTTTACTAACACTCTCCCCACTTGGAGAGTCAGCGCCTTTAACCTCCTGTTTGGTCCAGTTTGCAATTTCTGCGGAAGATGAACAGGAATAGGGAGAACCAATGAGAGACTAGCTGGAGGTGTCTGGACGGGCAAATTGAACTCTCATTTCCCACCAGGAAGAGGAAATAACCAAAGGCTCAGCGTGCCGTGCCAGAACCAGATTAGGGCCTGAAGCCATCCTGCGGTGTTGCGGCCAGCTCAAAAGAAAGCGAGTTGAAGAAAGGAGCTCAGGGGCACTGTAATTCACAAACCTGCAGAGTTATAAATGACAGCTATCGTCCAAAAATATACTGAAGTAAGGCTGCCAAGAGGACTTGAAAGCGGGGCAGAATTGCAGGAAACCGATTTCAGGAGGTAGACTGGAATTGCATTTGAAGCATAGGAAAAGAGGCAGAGCGTCCACAATGATGCACTTGGCCAAAAAGGGCCTAAGCGTTTTTTCCTGAATATATTCAGGAAAAAATGCATACACCCTTTTTGGCCAACCAAGCAAGCTTGCAAAGGATCTCTGCACTACAATGAAGTCTCACTTCCCCCCGGTCAAAAGGGCCATCTGAAAAAAGTGTAAAATCCAGAAAGGCAGGACAGGTCATGGAGAACTGGGAGCCTTGTTATGCTGATGGGCGGGATGTAAATTGCCAACAGACACTCGGGAGAAGTGTATGGTGTTTCCTGAAACATCTAAAAAACAAAGCAACAGAGCCTAGGGCACTTCCACTTATGGTCCTATAGCTTAGGGAAATTAAAATCAAAAAGACACAGCCACCCCAAAGTTTGGGACGCCTCTGTTTACAAGAACCTCGTTTACCGTACAAGTTCATTATCACAGAAAGTGAAAAATGGATAAAGAACTTGTGGTACTTACGTACAATGCAGTATCACTCAGCAATGAAATCTATGTCATCAGGCCCGTAGCAGCACAATGAGTGGATTCAGGTATGATGATTCTAACTGAAATAAGTCACACAGAAAAAGAAACATCATAAGATATCACTAATACACGGAATGTAAACTTGGCTACACAGGAACTGAATTCCAAAACAGAACAGGGTCTCAAATTTAGAAAACCAACTTATGCTTGCTTAAGGTGAAAGGTGAGTTGGGGTGCTGCATAAAACCGGAGATTGAAATGAGCACAGATAAAGTTCCTTAAGCCAAATATGGAATAGACCAGAGCTACTCCTTGCTCAATGAAATGGACTCAACACCCCATATTAAACGCCTAAGAATGTACCTGACTAGTAAGTATCTTAAAACCTATGGATTGCTATGTCTCCAAAAGAGAGTCAAGCGTGTGTACAGGGGCATAAACGCAGCAGTGATAGGATTGGAGAGGTTCGGTGAGCAAATGAAGACCCTTTGAAGTCATATTGCATGGTACCCATTACACGGGTCTCAACTCTCCAGGTTTAAGGTATTCTTCCTTCAGCTAAAACATGCATGTGGAACCCGGAGTATGATCAACCGTGTGAATGGGAGACGTGTTCAAATATGTCTCAGTTTTCCTCCCCTGGTACTCGGGTGCAACATTCCAGACGCTTTACTAACACTCTCCCCACTTGGAGAGTCAGTCCCTTTAACCTCCTGTTTGGCCCAGTTTGCAATTTCTCCGGAAGATGAACAGGAATAGGGAGAACCAATGAGAGACTAGCTGGAGGTGTCTGGACGGGCAAATTTAACTCTCATTTCCCACAGGGAAGAGGAATAAACCAAAGGCTCAGCATGCCGTGCCGGAACCAGATTAGGGCCTGAAGCCATCCTGCGGTGTTGCGGCCAGGTCACAAGAAAGCGAGTTGAAGAAAGGAGCTCAGGGGCACTGTAATTCACAAACCTGCAGATTTATAAATGACAGCTATTGTCCGAAAATATACTGAAGTAGGGCTGCCAAGAGGACTTGAATGCGGGGCAGAATTGCAGGAAACCGATTTCAGGAGGAATCGGAATTGGATTGCATTTAAAACACAGGAAAAGAGGCAGAACGTCGACAATGATGCACTTGGCCAAAAAGGGCTTATGCGTTTTTTCCTGAATATATTCAGGAAAAAACGCATAAGCCCTTTTTGGCCAACCAAGCAAGCTTGCAAAGGAAATCTGCACTACAATGAAGTCTCACTTCCCCCCGGTCAAAAGGGCCATCTGAAAAAAGTGTAAAATCCAGAAAGGCAGGACAGGCCATGGAGAACTGGGAGCCTTGTTATGCTGATGGGCGGGATGTAAATTGCCAACAGCTGCTCTGTAGAAGTGTATGGTGTTTCCTGAAACATCTAAAAAACAAAGCAACAGAGCCTAGGGCACTTCTACTTATGGTCCTATAGCTTAGGGAAATTAAAATAAAAAAGACACAGCCACCCCAAAATTTGGGACGGCTCTTTTTACAGGAATCTCTTCTGCGGCACAAGTTAAATATCCCAGAGAGCAAATAATGGATAAAGAAGTTGCGGTACTTATGTACAACAGAATACCACTCAGCAATGAAATCTATGTCACCAGGCCCGTACCAACATAATGAGTGGATTGAGGCACGATGATTCTAAGTGAAATAAGTCACACAGAAAAAGAAACATCATAAGGTATCACTAATACACGGAATGTGAACTTGGCTACACATGAACTGAATTACAAAACAGAACAGGGTCTCAAATTTAGAAAACCAACTTATGCTTGCTTAAGGGGGAAGGTGAGTTGGGGTGCTGCATAAAAGCAGAGTTTGAAATTAGCACAGATACCGTTCCATAAGCCTAATATGTAATAGAGAAGACCTACCCCTTGCTCATCGAAATGGATTCAACAATGAGGTATCACCTCACACCTGGTAGAACAGGCATCATTGAAAATCTACAAACAAAAAATGCTGGAAAGGGTGTGGAGAAAAGGAACCCTCTTCCACTATTGTTTGGAATATAAATTGATACAGTCATTATGGAGAACAATATGGAATTTCTTAAGAAACTAACAATAGAATTACCATATGATACAGCAATCCCAGTACTGGACATATACCCAGACAAAACCATAAATCATAAAGAGTCATTCACCGCAATGTTCATTGCATTACTATTTACAATATCGAGGTAATGGAAGCAACCTAAATGCCCACAGACAGACGAATTCATAAAGCTGTGGTACATATATAAAATGGAATATTACTAAGCCATGAAAAGGAATGAAATTGGGTCATTTGTAGAGACGTCGATGGATCTAGAGACTGTCATACAGAGTGAAGTAAGTCAGAAAGAGAAAAACAAATCTTGTATATTCATGCATATATGTGGAACCTAGAAAAACTGTACAGATTAACCATTTTGCAAGGCATAAATAGAGCAACAGATGTAGACAACAAACGTATGGACAACAAGGGGGGAAAGCTGTTGGGGGGGTGGTGGTGGGAGGAGTTGAGAGACTGGGATTGGCATGTATACATTTATATGTATAAAATAGATAACCAATAAGAACCTGCTGTATAAAAATATAAAATAAAATTCAAAATTAAAAAGAAATAAAATTTAAAAAATAAAACAGAAAAAACAATTATTCCCTTCACATCCATGTATTTATATGAATAAATTATTTCCATGCTTATATCTGTAAATACAAAAAAGAGGAAAAAAATCTACCTTGAACCAAAAACGAAAAAGAGAAAAAAAACACAGAACCCACCAGTTACACAGAGGAAAACCGTATCAGGGCACTTGCTCCAGTTGTAAACAATTCTGAAGTTGGTCAGTGGTGGGGAATCATCTCCCATTCAGCCAGCAGCCCCCACGCAACAAGCATCCTCATTGCAAAGCTGGGGCACCGTGCCGAGGCATCTGTGAGTAAACGTGAGCTGAGCCCCAGGCCAGTTGCTGCTGAACTATTCCCACCCGTCCCAGGTAAAACACCTGAATATATACAAGGACTTGAAAGCCTAGAGGAAGGGCCATAGAGCCACACGAGTGACAGCATGCCGGCCGACTTGGTGCCTGCAGGCCAGCCAGGATGGTCCTGGCCCTGGGTGCTCTTCTGGAAGATTTCCATTTCCCTGCCTGAGATACCCGTCCTGTCCCTGCCCCCACTGCTTTTTTCCTTCCTCACCTCTGCCCAGGGAGAAATTCCAGCAGCAGGTATGGGTGACACATCCTCTTCTTTAGCAGGTGGCAGCCTGGCAACTGCTGCAGAAAGTCCAGCAGAGCCCCACTCACACTGGGCCACCCACAAAGCCGTGGCCTCTCACTCCCTCCCACCAGCCCAGCCCCGAGACTGCTGACAGGGCAGAGAAAATGGCGTCAGGCACGGCTGCAGGGGCTCTTGCTGCCTGGAGTGGTATTTATATTGATCTCAACCCAGGCACACCTGGGGAGGGCTGGCCGGCATGGTAAGGCTGCCCAGGTCAGCCAATCATCACCCCTCAGGGGCTCACAGTTGCAGAAAATGGAACTTGCTGAACCGGCCAGGTCCAAGGAACAGGTGTGGGCTCCTGAGAGTCAGGATAGACAAGGGGCTGCAGCTTTGGCTTGTTTTCTAATCATTTTATCTGGCCCATGAGTGGGAGACAACTTCAAGAAAACCCTCTCCTAATGAGAGGAACCCAGGAGTCAGGGAGAGGAGGGGTGGGTGGTGGTTGGAGACAGAGGCCTGGTGCCCCGGGTGCAGTGGAAGTCTCTGGAAGACCAGGTGGAGGGAGGCCTCATGGAGTGATGCCCAGGGTCACAGACCTGTCGCAGCTGCTGTTTGTTAGTTCAAGTCCTGCTCTGAGGTGCTCTGTGTCAGCTCTGAGCGACAGGTGAGCTGGGGGTGCTCTGCAATGAGGGCTATGTGCACGGTTCCTGTGTGCCCAGCCCTGCCACGGTACCTGCAAGGGTAGCTCTGTATCCTGGGAGGGCCCTGACCACGAGAGCCCCGTGGGCTGGGGTGGGGGTGGGGTACCTGCCCAGGTGAGCTCCATATTCTGGGATTGGTCTGACCACGAGAGCCCCATGGGCTGCTGGGGACCTGGTAAAGGATGTCAGGACAGTCAGTGAAGCCACCGAGGATATACCTCCAGTTGCTCCTAATTCCTACACCCTGCTGGTCATTCTACCAACCACCAGGACATGGTATTCTGTATTAGTCTTCAATGATGCCTTCTTTTGTATTCCATTAGTCCCAGAGTCACAAGAAATTTTGGCTTGTGAGTGGCAGGACTCAACATACAACTAAAACAATACTTCCGGGCCATCTGGCCCCAAGGGTGCAAAAATTCCCACACCATCTTTGGGGAAAGCTTAGCTAAAGACCTAAAAGTTCTACCTCTGGAAAAGGAAACCCTCCTTCAATATGCAGACGACATTCTGATCACCAGCCCTACTAAGGAGGTCTCTGAACTACCAAGCCAATAAAGGATAGAAGTTGTCCAAGAAAAAGCTCAAATATCACAGACTGCGGTGACCTGCCTGGGCTTCATTCTCACAGAAGGTTGGAGAAGCCCATCCCAGGAAAGGGAAGAAACCATTTTCAGCCTTACCCCTTTCTAAAACTAGAAGACAGCTTAGGGGTTCCTGGGGAGGCCAGGGTTTGCTGCTTCTGGATCCCTAACTACACTCTACTAGCTGGGCCTCTATATGAAACACTGAAAGGAAAAGATGATGATCCTTTTGAATAGAATCCAGAAGTGGCCTTTCAAGAATGGAAAGAGCAGTCAATTCAGACCCTTGCCCTGGAACTCCCTAATTTAGCTAAACCCTTTGACCTTTACATTCCCGGTGAAAGGTGAATCGCCATTGGAGAATTAGTGCAAAAACTGGGACCACTTGAAATGGAACAATGCAAGAATGCCATCCAGGTAGGATAAACTACGGTCACTAAGGGGCTTGGCCCACTGCCACATCTGGCCAAGATACTGGCGGTATCTAAAAACCTGGAAATCAGCAGCCCAAAAGGCCACCTCCCTCCTAAGGGAAAAGGACCCCACGTGGTGATCCTAACCACCAACCATGCCCTGAAGTTGCAGGGTTCGCTCCGTGGGCACACCGACCTCGAGTGAGGAGGCCCTCCAACTCCAACATCCAGAGAGATAACCGGGGGCAACAGGGCACCATGACAACTCGTGTGAACATCACTTGACCTGGAGTTTCTCTCATAAAACAACAAGAGTGTGTCCCAAAAGAGTAGACTACTGCTTGCAGGACTTACTGCACCCAGAGGGGAGCTAATAATCTTGGCGGGGGAACGGTATATCACACTGTCACCATAGAAAAGCCTACAGACACCGTGATGATGGTGGCCAATAAGACCGGCTGGACTCCTGTTTACTTCAAAAGGCTGTTGACTCAGTGGCCATCATGGTCCTTGATCACCACTGACCCTGGACTGTCTGGGAGTTGAGCAGGCAGGGCTCTGACACCTGGTGCTGTTTGTACGTTAATTCAGGGGTCTAATTGAAGAAAGCGCAGACTACTGGTCAGAGCATCTAGGCTGGCAGAAACGGTCAGCCTAAGGTGGCCGAACAAATGTGGGGCGGGGTGAAACCGGCCCCCACAACGTCTCTGCACATCTCTTTCCTGGACCCTTAAAGGTCATTAGAATCTATAACACTTCCAATGCTGGTGCTCAGGTGGACGAGCAGGGAGGCAGGGGTCCTGGGGACAATCAACGTCACCGGGAGGCTGCTGGGGAGAAGCTCTGACCCTCGCCCCAGGGTATGAGGGCTCCCAACTCAGCACTCAGCAGTTACAGAAGAAGGGTCTGCACCCTCAGCACTCCAAGAATGAGGAACGGGACAAAAGGCAGAGGAGGGGTTTGTCCCCAGCAAAGCCCATTAAAAATCCCTGGGAAATAAAAATAGAATCTGGGCAATAAAGTCAAGTCTAACCTTTTTTATCCTTTGTGCTTTGTCTAATTTCACGTGCTCCTAGGGTCCCGCATGCAGAGGTTCCACACCCAGCACTTCAGACCAGATTTCCTAGTGCAGAATGGCTGGGTCGACACCTCAGCTCCTGGGGCCCAGTGCAGACTCCACGATATAGAGCCTGAGCTACAGCCAACCCGGCCCTCGAGAGCTCCGCCCCCTCCCTCCCTCCCACTGACTCTGACAGGATCTCTACACAGCAGCCCAGCCCACAGCCCACGGGGTAGTGCATGCTCTCACCTCTCCATTCTCTGATCAAAATATAAAGTTTCCTTTGCTTGTGAACCAAACTCAGTCTCGATCTGTTGGCCCCAATGACACTGGGCAGGGGGACACTTGTTGGGGTCCACTCTGGAGGATCAGTAACAGAAATTGAGACTATTGTAACCTCAATGAACAGATGTGTGAGCCAAACTGTAGTTAACATAGAACAGTGTATAAGGCTCGGGTAAAATAAGATGTTTTTAACACTTCCATTTGATATTTCCATCACTTTTTATAAGCAAGTTCAGTGAAAAGGTTTGTCTTATTTGTCAGGTCAATATTAGAGAAATGAAGTGATTTCTTTCCAAGGATGTACATCTAATAATCTTGGTTAAACCTTCAATCTTGTTTTAAATGCTTTTCCATTGAAAATAATACCTCTCTTTCAGCTCCCCCATTTCTGAGAAGTATAAAATCTTATAATTTATTATTACCAAAGGGGAAAGGTGGGAGGAGGGATAAATTAACAGTTTGGAATTAACACATACACACTGCTATGTATAAAATAGATCATCAACAAGGAACTACTGTATAGCACAGGGAACTACACTCAACATTTTGCAATAACCTATAAGGGGAAATAATCTGAAAAAGAATAGATATTTATATTGACATCATCTATCAATGACAGTTAAAGTGTAGCCTAAGGGAAGCTGGTGGTGAGTGCTTCTGACCCTGAAGACTTCAATCATCTAAAGTTTGGACTCTGCCTACTTCCCAAGGCCCTTAATGAACATATGTGTAGCCGTAGCTTAAAAACTTCCCCAGTTTGGGTTTCGGGGAGACACTGATTTTGAAAAAGCCCTGGTGTTCTCCTTACATGAATGGGACTCTTCCTACTGCTAAAACATGTCTGTCACACCCAGAGGATGGTATACCGTCTGATCGGGAAGAGTTTGGAAAAGGCATCTCATCTCCTCATCTCCTGGTGCTCGGGTTCACCCCTCCAGCGTCTTTACTAACAGTCTCCCCACTTGGAGATGTCAGCACTGTCAACATCCTGTTGCGTACAGTTTGGAATTTGTCCAGAGGATGAAGCGGAAGGATGAGGAACAATGAGAGACAAGTCCTAGGTGTTCAGACAGGCACATGTCACTCTAATTTCCAATCAGGAAGACGAATTGACCAAAGGCTAGGGTTGCCCATGGAAACAGTATAGGGCTTGAGGAAATCCCGCTGCTTTGTGGCCAGTTCCCATAAACACAAGTTGAACAATGGAACTCAGGGGCAGTAAAATTCACAAAACTGCAGAGTTGAAAATATCCATCACTGAAAAATGTCTTGAGGAAAGTCAGAGAAAAGGACTTGTAAGCAAGGGAGAATGGCAGGAAAGGGATTTGAGGAGGTAGAAAGGACTCGCCATTAAGCACAAGAAAAGGAGCTGAACATTGCCAACATTGCAGTTGGCCAAAAAGGGTGTATGCGTTTTTTTCTGTATATATTCAAGAAAAGGGCATACACTTTTTTAGCCAACCAAACAGATGGGCACTGGAAGTCAATACTACAAAAGATATCACTTCGCATCAGTCAGAAGAGCCATCCTCATAAAGCGTAAACAACAGAAATGCAGGACAGGGCAACGAGAAGAGGGAGCCCTGTGAGACTTATAGTGGAAATGTATATTGCCAACGGCCATTCTGGAGAAGTGTATTGTGTTTACTAAAGCATCTAAAAAATGAGCTACAGAGCATAGGGCACTTGCACTCATGGGCGTATATCTTGGGAAAAACAAAAATCGAGAGGACACAGGCACCCCAATGTTTACCCCCTTTCTGTTTAAAAGATCCTCGACTAGGATATAACTTAAATGTCTCTGGAGGGAAAAAATGGATAGAGATGTGGTACTTAGGTAGAGTGGAATATTATTCAGCCTGGAAATCAATGAAATATGGCCAGTTGTAACAACTCCAGAGGAGTTACGTATGATCATTCTAAGTGACAGAATTCAAAAAGAAAAAGACACATATCATAAGATATCACTTAAAGGTGGAATCCAAAATGGCTACACATGAAATAAATTACAAAACAAAAACATAGTCAAATATGTAGAAAACACGCATAAGGCTGCTAAACGGGAAAGGTGGGGAGGGGTGAGGCATCATCCAGGAGGTTGAAATTAGCAAAGATACCATTCCAAATACCAAACTGATAATCAACAAGGCCTACACGGTAGCTAAAAGAACTGCACTCAGCACACTCAAGTCACCGGAAAAGAATATATACGACTGGTAAGAATCTGAAAAAGAATTTATTGATGTCTCTCTGTACGTGAATCAAGTGGATGTACAGCAGCAAGAAACAGAGCTTTGAAAATCAGCTGTAACCAATATAGTAATAAATTGAAAAAAATAAACGACAGAGAGACAGAGAAAACCTCTTACAACTTTTCCTCAGGGACGGTGATGCAACATGGATTGAACACATCTAGACCCACAGCAGGATGAGACATAAGGCTGGAAACTGTTTGCGCTAAGAGAAATGTGAGGTTGGGTGAGGAAATGCACACCCTTTAAAGTAATACTACCTGGTACCCATTCAATGGGTCCCAAATCTGCAGGTTCAAGGGATCTTCCTACAGTTAAAACATGCATGGAAAACCCAGAGGACTGTACACCATGTGATCGGGAGATGTGTCTAAAATGCACCTCATTTATCCTCTCCTGGTGCTCCTGTTCACCATTCCAGCCACGTTACTTAGAATCTCCCCACTTGGAGAATCAGCACATTTAAACTTCTGTTTCACACATTTTGCAAATTGTGAGGAGGATGAACGGGAAGAGGGGGAACCAATGAGAGAATAGTTGTAGGGGTTTGGACGGGCACATATCACTCTAATTTCCCATTAAGAATAAGAATTAAAGAAAGGCTCAGCCTGCCTCGCCGGAGCCAAAATAGGGCCTGAAGCAATCCTGCGGGTTTGAGGCCAGCTCACAAAAGAACAACTTAAAAAATGGAGCTCAGGGTCACTGCAATTCACAAACCTGCAGAGTTATAAATGAAAACTAACGTCCAAAAATATGTTGAGGTAAGGCAAAGAAGAGGATCTGAATGCAAGACAGAATTGCAAGAAACAGATTTCAAGAGATAGATTGGACTCGTCTTTCACGCACATGAAAAGCGGCAGAATTTCGACAATGATGCAGTTGGCCCAAAAGGGCGTATGCGTTTTTTCCTGATTATATCCAGGAAAAAACGCATACGCACTTTATGGGCAACGAAGCAAGCAAGCAATGCAAATGTGCACAACAAAGAAGTCTCACTTCCCACCGGTCAAAAGGGCCATCCTAAAAAATTGTAAAAACCAGAAATGCAGGACAGGCCATGGAGAACAGGGAGCCTTTATACGCTGATGGGCAGTGTGTGAACTGCCGAGAGCCACTCTGGAGAAGTGTATGGTGGTTCCTAAATCATCTAAAAAACAGAGCTACAGAGCATAGGACACTTCCAATCATGGGAGTATATCTAGGGAAGTCTAAAAATCAACAAGACACAAGCACACCACAGTTTAGGGCTACTCTGTTTACAAGAACCTCAACTTCAGTACACCTTAAATATCCCAGGAAAGAGAACAATGGATAAAGAAGATGTGGTACTTATGTACAATGGAATATCTCTTCACCATGAAATCAATGTAATAAGGCTAGTAGAAGGATAAAGAGTGGATTTAGGTCCGATAATACTACTTGAAATAAGTCAAACAGAAAAAGAAACATATCATAAGATATCACTTATAGAGGGAGGGTAAATATGGCTGCACAAGAAATGAATTACAGAACAGAACAGTGTCTCACATTTAGAAAACACACTTATGTCAGCTTAAGGGGAAAGGAGAGGTGGGGTGATGCATAAAACCAGAGTTTGAAATTAGCACAGATACCGTTCAATAAACCAAATAGGTATTAGACAAGATCTACACCTTGCTCAATGAACTGGCCTCAACACACCCTATACACCGCAGAGAAATATATCTGAGTAATAAGAATCTTAAAACCCATGTATTGATATATCTCCATAAGGGAATCAAGTGTGTGCAGAGCGGCACAAACACAGCAGTGAAAATGAGCTAAACCCCATTATAGAAATAAATTTTAAAAACAAAATGCTGAAACAATGAAAGAGAGAAAAATTCTTACAAAATTCGCTCAGGGGCTGTGATGCAACCTGGATTGACCACATATAAACCCACAGCTGGATAAGACATAAGGCTGGACACTTGGGGCTGAGAGGATTGGTGAGCTTTGGTGAGCAACTGCCGAAAGTTTAATGCAATACTTCATGCTACTCATTCCAAGGGTCCCAACACTCCAGGTTGAAGGGAATCTTCCTACAGCTAAACCATGCTTGGGAAACCCAGCGACTGGTATACCATATGATCGGGAAAGGTTTCTAAAACACACCTCATTTTTCCTCTCCTGGGGCTCCGGATCGACATTCCAGCCACTTTACTAACAACATCCCCACATGGAGAGTCAATGCCTTTAAGTTCTGGTATCGCACAGTCTGCAGTTAGTGCGGAGGATGAATGGGAATAGGGGGAACCAGTGAGAAACTAGCTGTAGCGGTTTCAATGGGCACATGTCACTCTAATTTCACATCAGTAAGAAGAATTAACCAAAGGCACAGCAAGGTGCCCCAGAGGAAGAATAGAGCTTCAAGGAATCCTGTGGTTATGGGGCAAGATCACAAAAATAAGAGCTGAAAAATGGAGCTAAGGGCCACTGCAATTCAAAAACCTGCAGAGTTATAAAGGCCAACTATTTTCAAAAAATATATTGAGGTAAGGCTATGAAGAAGCATTGAAAGCAAGGCAGAATTGCAGGAAACCGATTTCAGGAGGTACACTGGAATTGCATTGAAAACATATGAAGAGAGTCAGAACCTCGACAATGATGCACTTGGCTAAAAAGGGAGTATGTGTTTTTTCCTGAATATAGTCAGGAAAAAACGCATACACAATTTTTGGCCAACCAAGCAAGCTTGCAAAGGAAATCTGCACTACAATGAAGTCTCACTTTCCCCTGGTCAAAAGGGCCATCTGAAAAAAGTGTAAAATCCATAAAGGCACGACAGGCCATGGAGAACTGGGAGCCTTCTTATGCTGATGGGCGGGATGTAAATTGCCAACAGCCACTCTGGAGAAGTGTATGGTGTTTCCTGAAACATCTAAAAAACAAAGCAACAGAGCCTAGGGCACTTCCACTTATGGTCCTATAGTTTAGGGAAATTAAAATCAAAAAGACACAGCCACCCCAAAGTTTGGGACGGCTCTGTTTACAAGAACCTCATATACGGTACAAGTTCAATATCGCAAAAGTGAAAAATGGATAAAGAAGTTGTGGTACTTATGTACAATGCAATATCACTCAGCAATGAAATCTATGTCATCAGGCCCGTAGCAGCATAATGAGTGGATTCAGGTATGATGATTCTAACTGAAATAAGTCACACAGAAAAAGAAACATCATAAGATATCACTAATACACGGAATGTAAACTTGTCTACAGAGGAACTGAATTCCAAAACAGAACAGGGTCTCAAATTTAGAAAACCAACTTATGCTTGCTTAAGGGAAAGGTGAGTTGGGGTGCTGCATAAAACCAGAGATTGAAATGAGCACAGATAAAGTTCCTTAAGCCAAATATGGAATAGACAAGAGCTACTGTTTGCTCAACGAAATGGACTCAACACCCCATATTCAACGCCTAGGAATATACCTGACTAGTAAGTATCTTAAAACTATGGATTGCTATGTCTCTGAAAGAGAATCAAGCGTGTGTACAGGGGCATAAACGCAGCAGTGATAGAATTGGAGGGGTTCGGTGAGCAAATGAAGACCCTTTGAAGTCATATTGCATGGTACCCATTCCACGGGTCTAAACTCTCCAGGTTTAAGGGATTCTTACTTCAGCTAAAACATGCATGTGGAACCCAGAGTATGATCCACCCTAACCCTTCCCCGAAGCCTTACCCTAACCCATTCCCAAGTCCTAAACCATACGCTAACAGTAACCCATGCCCTCACACGTACGCTCACCCTAAACCGTTTTTGTACCCGCACCTGGACCCTAAACCGTACTCAAACCCTAAACCTAACCCTAGCCCGAACCCTAACCCTAACACTTCCCCGGAGCCTTCCCCTCACCCGTCACCTAATCCTAACGCATACGCTAAAAATAAACAGTGCCCTCACACGTACGCTCCCCGTGGACCATTGTCGTACCCTCACCTGGACCCTAAACCGTCCCCGTACCCTAACCCTAACCCTAGCCCGAACCCTAAACATAAACCTTCCCCGAATCCTTCCACTCACCCGTCCCATAATCCTAACCCGTACGCTGACACTAACCCGTGCCCTCACACGTACGCTCCCCGTGAAACGTTGTCATACCCTCAACTGTACCCTAAACCGTCCCCGTCCCCTAACTCTAACCCTAGCCCGAACCCTAACACTAAACCTTCCCCGAAGCCTTCCCCTCACACGTCCCCTATTCCTAAGACGTATGCTAACACTAACCCGTGCTCTCACACGTACGCTCCCCCTAAACCGTTGTCATACACTCAACTGGACCCTAAACCGTCCCCTTCCCCTAACCCTAACCCTAGCCCGAACCCTAACCCTAAGCCTTCCCCGAAACCTTCCCCTCATCCGTCCCCTAATCCTAACCCTTACGCTAACACTAACCCATGCCCTCACACATACGCTCCCCCTAAACCGTTGTCATACCCTCACCTGGACCCTAAACCGTCCCCATCCCCTAACCCTAACCCTAGACGGAACCCTAACCCTAACCGTTCCCAGGAGCCTTCCACAAACCCGTTCCCTAATCCTAACCCGTACGCTAACATAAACCGTGCCCTCACACGTACGCTCCCCCTAAACAGTTGTCGTACCCTCACCTGGACCCTAAACGGTCCCCGTCCCCTACACCTAAAGCTAGACCGAACCCTAACCCTAACCCTTCCCCGAAGCCTTCCCCTCACCCATCCCCTAATCCTAACCCGTACGCTAACACTAACCCGTGCCCTCACACGTACGCTACCCCTAAACCGTTGTCGTACACTCACCTGGACCCTAAACCGTCCCCGTCCCCTAACCCTAACCCTAGCCCAAACCCTAAACCTAAAACTTCCCCGAAGACTTCCCCTCACCCGTCCCTTAATCCTAACCCGTACGCTAACACTAAAACGTGCCCTCACATGTACGCTCCCCCTAAACCGTTGTCGTACCCTCACCTGGACCCTAAACCGTCCCCGTCCCCTAACCCTAACCCTAACCCGAAACCTCACCCTAACCCTTCCCTGAAGCCTTCCCCTCACCCGTCCCCTATTCATAAGCCGTACGCTAACACTAACCCGTGCCCTCACACGTACGTTCCCCCTAAACCATTGTCATACCCTCACCTGGACCCTAAACCGTCCCCGTCCCCTAACCCTAACCCTAGCCCGAACCCTAATCCTAACACTTCCCTGAACCCTTCCCCTCACCCATCCCCTAATCCTAACCCGTACACTAACAGTAACCCGTGCCCTCACAGGTACACTCCTGTTAAACTGTTGTCGTACCCTCCCCTGGACCCTAAACCGTCCCCGTCCCCTAACCCTAACCCTAGCCCGAACCCTAACTCTAACCCTTCCCAGAAGGCTTCCCATCACCCGTCCCCTAATCCTCACCCGTACGCTAACACTAACCTGTGCCCTCACACATACGCTCCCCGTAAACAATTGTCGTACCCTCACCTGGACCCTAATCTGTCCCCGTCCCCATCCCCTAACCCTAGCCCGAACCCTAATCCTAAACCTTCCCTGAAGCCTTCCCCTCACCCGTCCCCTAATCCTAAGCCGTACGCTAACATTTACCCATGCCCTCACACGTACTCTCCCCCTAAACCGTTGTCGTACCCTCACCTGGACCCTAAACCATCCCCGACCCCTAACCCTAACCCTAGCCCAAACCCTAACCCTAACCCTTCCAGGAAGCCTTCCACTCACCCGTCCCCTATTCATAAGCCGTACGCTAACACTAACCCGTGCCCTCACACGTACGCTCCCCCTGAACCATTGTCGTACAGTCACCTGGACCCTAAACCGTACTCTAATCCTAACACTAACCCTAGCCCGAACCCTAACCCTAACCCTTCCCCGAAGCCTTGCCCTCACCCGTCCCCTAATCCTAACCCGTACGCTAACACTAACCAGCGCCCTCACGCGTACGCTCCCCCTAAAGCGTTGTGGTACGCTCCCCTGGACCCTAAACCGTCCCCGTCCCCTAAACCTTACCCTAGCCCGAACCCTAACCCTAACCCTTCCCCGAAGCCTGACCCTCACCCGTCCCCTAATCCTAACCCGTACGCTAACACTAACCCGCGCCCTCACACGTACGCTCCCCCTAAAGCGTTGTCGTACCCTCCCCTGGACCCTAAACTGTCCCCGTCCCCTAACCCTAACCCTAGCCCGAACCCTAAACCTAACCCTTCCCCGAAGCCTGACCCTCACCCGTCCCCTAATCCTAACCCGTACGCTAACACTAACCCGCGCCCTCACTCGTACGCTCCCCCTAAAGCGTTGTCGTACCCTCCCCTGGACCCTAAACCGTCCCCGTCCCCTAACCCTAACCCTAGCCCGAACCCTAACCCTTCCCCGAAGCCTCACCCTCACCCGTCCCTTAATCCTAAGCCGTACGCTAACACTAACCCGTGCCCTCACACGTATGCTCCCCCTAAAGCGTTGTCGTACCCTCCCCTGGACCCTAAACCGTCCCCGTCCCCTAACCCTAACCCTAGCCCGAACCTTAACCCTAACGCTTCCCCGAAGGCTGACCCTCACCCGTCCCCTAATCCTCACCCGTACGCTAACACTAACCCGCGCCCTCACACGTACGCTCCCCCTAAAGCGTTGTCGTACCCTCCCCTGGAACCTAAACCGTCCCCGTCCCCAACCCTAACCCTAGCCCGAACCCTAACCCTAACACTTCCCCGAAGCCTGACACTCACCAATCCCCTAATCCTCACCCGTACGCTAACACTAACCCGCGCCCTCACACGTACGCTCCCCCTAAAGCGTTGTCGTACCCTCCCCTGGACCCTAAACCGTCCCCGTCCCCTAACACTAACCGTAGCCCGAACCCTAACCCTAACCATTCCCCGAAGCCTGACCCTCACCCGTCCCCTAATCCTAACCCGTACGCTAACACTAACCCACGCCCTCACACGTACGCTCCCCCTAAAGCGTTGTCTTATCCTCCCCTGGACCCTAAACCGTCCCCGTCACCTAACCCTAACCCTTCCCCGAAGCCTGACCCTCACCCGTCCCCTAATCCTAACACGTACGCTAACACTAACCCGCGCCCTCATACGTACGCTCCCCCTAAAGCGTTGTCGTACCCTCCCCTGGACCCTAAACCGTCCCCGTCCCCTAACCCTAACCCTAGCCCGAACCCTAACCCTAAACCTTCCCCGAAGCCTGACCCTCACCCGTCCCCTAATCCTAACCCGTACGCTAACACTAACCCGCGCCCTCACACGTACGCTCCCCCTAAAGCATTGTCGTACCCTCCCCTGGACCCTAAACCGTCCCCGTTCCCTAACCCTAACCCTAGCCCGAACCCTAACCCTAACTCTACCCCGAAGCCTGACCCTCACCCGTCCCCTAATCCTAACCCGTACGCTAACACTAACCCGCGCCCTCACGCGTACGCTCCCCCTAAAGCGTTGTCGTACCCTCCCCTGGACCCTAAACCGTCCCCGTTCCCTAACCCTAACCCTAGCCTGAACCCTAACACTAACCCTTCCCCGAAGCCTGACCCTCACCCGTCCCCTAATCCTAACACGTACACTAACACTAACCCACGCCCTCACACGTACGCTCCCCCTAAAGCGTTGTCGTACCCTCCCCTGGACCCTAAACCGTCCCCGTCCCCTAACCCTAACCCTAGGCCGAACCCTAACCCTAACCCTTCCCCGATGCCTGCCCTCACCCGTCCCCTACTCCTAACCCGTACGATAAAACTAACCCGCGCCCTCACACGTACGCTCCCCCTAAAGCGTTGTCGTACCCTCCCCTGGACCCTAAACCGTCCCCGTCCCCTAACCCTAACTCTAGCCCGAACCCTAACCCTAAACATTCCCCGAAGCCTGACCCTCACCCGTCCCCTAATCCTCACCCTTACGCTAACACTAACCCGCGCCCTCACACGTACGCTCCCCCTAAAGCGTTGTCGTACCCTCCCCTGGACCCTAAACTGTCCCCGTCCCCTAACCCTAACCCTAGCCCGAACCCTAACCCTAACCCTTCCCCGAAGCCTGACCCTCACCCGTCCCCTAATCCTAACCCGAACGCTAACACTAACCCGCGCCCTCACGCGTACGCTCCCCTTAAAGCGTTGTCGTACCCTCCCCTGGACCCTAAACCGTCCCCGTCCCCTAACCCTAACCCTAGCCCGAACCCTAACCCTAACCCTTCCCCGAAGCCTCACCCTCACCCGTCCCTTAATCCTAAGCCGTACGCTAACACTAACCCGCGCCCTCACACGTACGCTCCCCCTAAAGCGTTGTCGTACCCTCCCCTGGACCCTAAACTGTCCCCGTCCCCTAACCCTAACCCTAGCCCGAACCTTAACCCTAACACTTCCCCGAAGGCTGACCCTCACCCGTCCCCTAATCCTCACCCGTACGCTAACACTAACCCGCGCCCTCACACGTACACTCCCCCTAAAGCGTTGTCGTACCCTCCCCTGGACCCTAAACCATCCCCGTCCCCAACCCTAACCCTAGCCCGAACCCTAACCCTAACCCTTCCCCGAAGCCTGACACTCACCAATCCCCTAATCTTCACACGTACGCTAACACTAACCAGCGCCCTCACACGTACGCTCCCCCTAAAGCGTTGTCGTACCCTCCCCTGAACCCTAAACCGTCCCCGTCCCCTAAAACTAACCGTAGCCCGAACCCTAACCCTAACCATTCCCCGAAGCCTGACCCTCACCCGTTCCCTAATCCTAACCCGTACGCTAACACTAACCCACGCCCTCACACGTACGCTCCCCCTAAAGCGTTGTCTTACCCTCCCCTGGACCCTAAACCGTCCCCGTCACCTAACCCTAACCCTTCCCCGAAGCCTGACCCTCACCCGTCCCCTAATCCTAACACGTACGCTAACACTAACCCGCGCCCTCACACGTACGCTCCCCCTAAAGCGTTGTCGTACCCTCCCCTGGACCCTAAACCGTCCCCGTCCCCTAACCCTAACCCTAGCCCGAACCCTAACCCTAAACCTTCCCCGAAGCCTGACCCTCACCCGTCCCCTAATCCTAACCTGTACGCTAACACTAACCTGCGTCCTAACACGTACGCTCCCTCTAAAGCGTTGTCGTTCCCTCCCCTGGACCCTAAACCGTCCCCGTTCCCTAACCCTAACCCTAGCCTGAACCCTAACCCTAACCCTTCCCCGAAGCCTGACCCTCACCCGTCCCATAATCCTCACCCGTACGCTAACACTAACCCCCGCCCTCACACGTACGCTCCCCCTAAAGCGTTGTCGTACCCTC
>NW_027207419.1:300000-420504 GCF_963455315.2 Globicephala melas
TCAGACTTCTCATGGGAGGCCTTCCGGCAGCAAAAAGAAGGTGCGTGCGAGGAGTGTGCTTCAGGCAGCTTAGGACCCGCCACTGTCTCGTCTACCACGGAGGGGAATCAGGTTTGGCCAGGGTCGCCCAGCTTCATACCTGAGCTCCTACAGGTATCCTCAGCGGTTTCTGAGTACCGCAAGGAAACACAACGGGAGGAACAGGGCCCTTCCGTGGAGGCCCTTTGGGGCACAGGGACCTCTGCGTGGGATCTACTGGGTAAGTATGGCAGTACCTCAGGTAGGCCTCAGTGACCAAGGCTCTCCGGCTCACGCCTAGCTGTGAAAAGCAGTGTGGCGAACGTACGTACTGCTCCTCAGGCTGGGCCCACAGCCTAGCTTTCGCTTCTGTGAGAGCGCTGTCCCGAGTCTCTTCCTGGAGCCAGTCGTCAGCGCGGTGTCTTTTGGCACTGCAGTTCTCTCTCCGTCAAGGAGGCCGTGCGACTGACTGGCAAAGGGCGTCCGCCCAGCGCTGCTTTCGCCAGTCTCTCTGACGACTGGGCCACTCAGCCTGGGCAACCCAGAGAGGAGTACACTGCCCTAGCTATGAATGTCAAGAGCTGTCTCCAGGGGCCTGCTTACGCTAAGGTTCCTCAGAAGCCAGAGGCCGCCGTTCCGAAACGGAGAGAGGTCATCCTGAGAAACTGGTGAATGGGCTCCTACCCTGTGTGTCCCCAGGAGCGTCGCAGGGTTAAGGCACTCCGTGGTGGAGTATGGCCTCATTGGAGACCCCTGCACACCCAAGTCCCCTGACGTGAAACACTGGAACTTCACCTTGAGGCCCGAGGTCACCTTTCGTTCGGCCGGAGCCGAACCTGGGGTGCCGTGGGAGGAGTTCCTAGAAGGGGATTGCCAGCACGGTTTTGGCTTTGGGAGAACACGCAGCCTCGGCCCACAACGACCGTCCTGCCGTGCAGAGACGTCGGGCCGCTAGTGCTGTTCCAGGCAGCTTTGAAGCCAAGCGCAAGGCGCCTCCAAACGGGGAGAAAGCGTCCTCTCCCCTCCGCGTCCCACGTTCAAGCTGAATGACGCAGCATGTTTCTCGGAAGGCTCTGCCGAGCTATCTAGTACAAGGGAGAGAGTGCCTGCCTCTGCCGAGAAAGGTTTTGACGTGGGGATTGCTGGACAGGCGGAAGAGCGTTCCCCAGGCCGTGCAAAGTTGAGGCCTTGGTGATTCTGGATGGTCCCAAGGGTCCAGAACTGTCCCTGGGAAAGCTGTCCTTTCCCCTCTTTTTGCGGCTGGAAGTACACCTCTGGCATCCGACTGCCGTTTGGCGACGTCCTGGGAGAGACGCCCCGGTTTCACTTGGGACGCACACTGGTGTTTCTCAGAAGAGCCCAAGTTCCTCCCTGCGGGTGGGTGGGGGGCTGGGCACACCAGCCTGGAATGTAAGGCTGTTCAGAACTGCGTACCTTGAGGCCGTGTGAAGGCCGCACGAACGAGAGCTTTCGAGCGAACAGGGCAGCGCTTCGCCATCACCGTTGCACATCCACGGAGCTTAGTCAAACGAACGCATTTACTTCCTGGGGCTCCAACACAGCCGAGGAGTTGGAAGGCATACAGTGACGGCCCTGTGACAGTTGTTACAACGAACGTGAGTGCACAGTGTCTCGTGAAATACCTTCCAGGGTTGAAGCATTCCGTTAACGCATGCCCCTCCGCTCCCTCTGGCACTCCGAGGTGTTCCTAACGGGGGAAATCTGGACTTTTGCTCGAGGCCGGGGTGGGGCGGGGGGACTCACAATTCTTCTGCCGGCGAGCTCCAGAGCGCTCCTGCTGAAGCTCCCAGCAAGGAACTGAGAGCAGCAGGCCTCACACGAGTCAACTCAGACTTCTTCTGTCACGAGTCAACTCAGACTTCTCATGGGAGGCCTTCCGGCAGCAAAGAGAAGGTGCGCGCGAGGAGTGTGCTTCAGGCAGCTTAGGACCCGCCACTGTCTCGTCTACCACGGAGGGGAATCAGGTTTGGCCAGGGTCGCCCAGCTTCATACCTGAGCTCCTACAGGTATCCTCAGCGGTTTCTGAGTACCGCAAGGAAACACAACGGGAGGAACAGGGCCCTTCCGTGGAGGCCCTTTGGGGCACAGGGACCTCTGCGTGGGATCTACTGGGTAAGTATGGCAGTACCTCAGGTAGGCCTCAGTGACCAAGGCTCTCCGGCTCACGCCTAGCTGTGAAAAGCAGTGTGGCGAACGTACGTACTGCTCCTCAGGCTGGGCCCACAGCCTAGCTTTCGCTTCTGTGAGAGCGCTGTCCCGAGTCTCTTCCTGGAGCCAGTCGTCAGCGCGGTGTCTTTTGGCACTGCAGTTCTCTCTCCGTCAAGGAGGCCGTGCGACTGACTGGCAAAGGGCGTCCGCCCAGCGCTGCTTTCGCCAGTCTCTCTGACGACTGGGCCACTCAGCCTGGGCAACCCAGAGAGGAGTACACTGCCCTAGCTATGAATGTCAAGAGCTGTCTCCAGGGGCCTGCTTACGCTAAGGTTCCTCAGAAGCCAGAGGCCGCCGTTCCGAAACGGAGAGAGGTCATCCTGAGAAACTGGTGAATGGGCTCCTACCCTGTGTGTCCCCAGGAGCGTCGCAGGGTTAAGGCACTCCGTGGTGGAGTATGGCCTCATTGGAGACCCCTGCACACCCAAGTCCCCTGACGTGAAACACTGGAACTTCACCTTGAGGCCCGAGGTCACCTTTCGTTCGGCCGGAGCCGAACCTGGGGTGCCGTGGGAGGAGTTCCTAGAAGGGGATTGCCAGCACGGTTTTGGCTTTGGGAGAACACGCAGCCTCGGCCCACAACGACCGTCCTGCCGTGCAGAGACGTCGGGCCGCTAGTGCTGTTCCAGGCAGCTTTGAAGCCAAGCGCAAGGCGCCTCCAAACGGGGAGAAAGCGTCCTCTCCCCTCCGCGTCCCACGTTCAAGCTGAATGACGCAGCATGTTTCTCGGAAGGCTCTGCCGAGCTATCTAGTACAAGGGAGAGAGTGCCTGCCTCTGCCGAGAAAGGTTTTGACGTGGGGATTGCTGGACAGGCGGAAGAGCGTTCCCCAGGCCGTGCAAAGTTGAGGCCTTGGTGATTCTGGATGGTCCCAAGGGTCCAGAACTGTCCCTGGGAAAGCTGTCCTTTTCCCTCTTTTTCCGGCTGGAAGTACACCTCTGGCATCCGACTGCCGTTCGGCGACGTCCTGGGGGAGACGCCCCGGTTTCACTTGGGATGCACACTGGTGTTTCTCAGAAGAGCCCAAGTTCCTCCCTGCGGGTGGGTGGGGGGCTGGGCACGCCAGCCTGGAATGTAAGGCTGTTCAGAACTGCGTACCTTGAGGCCGTGTGAAGGCCGCACGAACGAGAGCTTTCGAGCGAACAGGGCAGCGCTTCGCCATCACCGTTGCACATCCACGGAGCTTAGTCAAACGAACGCATTTACTTCCTGGGGCTCCAACACAGCCGAGGAGTTGGAAGGCATACAGTGAGGGCCCTTTGACAGTTGTTACAACGAACGTGAGGGCACAGTGTCTCGTGAAATACCTTCCAGGGTTGAAGCATTCCGTTAACGCATGCCCCTCCGCTCCCTCTGGCGCTCCGAGGTGTTCCTAACGGGGGAAATCTGGACTTTTGCTCGAGGCCGGGGTGGGGCGGGGGGACTCACAATTCTTCTGCCGGCGAGCTCCAGAGCGCTCCTGCTGAAGCTCCCAGCAAGGAACTGAGAGCAGCAGGCCTCACACGAGTCAACTCAGACTTCTTCTGTCACGAGTCAACTCAGACTTCTCATGGGAGGCCTTCCGGCAGCAAACAGAAGGTGCGTGCGAGGAGTGTGCTTCAGGCAGCTTAGGACCCGCCACTGTCTCGTCTACCACGGAGGGGAATCAGGTTTGGCCAGGGTCGCCCAGCTTCATACCTGAGCTCCTACAGGTATCCTCAGCGGTTTCTGAGTACCGCAAGGAAACACAACGGGAGGAACAGGGCCCTTCCGTGGAGGCCCTTTGGGGCACAGGGACCTCTGCGTGGGATCTACTGGGTAAGTATGGCAGTACCTCAGGTAGGCCTCAGTGACCAAGGCTCTCCGGCTCACGCCTAGCTGTGAAAAGCAGTGTGGCGAACGTACGTACTGCTCCTCAGGCTGGGCCCACAGCCTAGCTTTCGCTTCTGTGAGAGCGCTGTCCCGAGTCTCTTCCTGGAGCCAGTCGTCAGCGCGGTGTCTTTTGGCACTGCAGTTCTCTCTCCGTCAAGGAGGCCGTGCGACTGACTGGCAAAGGGCGTCCGCCCAGCGCTGCTTTCGCCAGTCTCTCTGACGACTGGGCCACTCAGCCTGGGCAACCCAGAGAGGAGTACACTGCCCTAGCTATGAATGTCAAGAGCTGTCTCCAGGGGCCTGCTTACGCTAAGGTTCCTCAGAAGCCAGAGGCCGCCGTTCCGAAACGGAGAGAGGTCATCCTGAGAAACTGGTGAATGGGCTCCTACCCTGTGTGTCCCCAGGAGCGTCGCAGGGTTAAGGCACTCCGTGGTGGAGTATGGCCTCATTGGAGACCCCTGCACACCCAAGTCCCCTGACGTGAAACACTGGAACTTCACCTTGAGGCCCGAGGTCACCTTTCGTTCGGCCGGAGCCGAACCTGGGGTGCCGTGGGAGGAGTTCCTAGAAGGGGATTGCCAGCACGGTTTTGGCTTTGGGAGAACACGCAGCCTCGGCCCACAACGACCGTCCTGCCGTGCAGAGACGTCGGGCCGCTAGTGCTGTTCCAGGCAGCTTTGAAGCCAAGCGCAAGGCGCCTCCAAACGGGGAGAAAGCGTCCTCTCCCCTCCGCGTCCCACGTTCAAGCTGAATGACGCAGCATGTTTCTCGGAAGGCTCTGCCGAGCTATCTAGTACAAGGGAGAGAGTGCCTGCCTCTGCCGAGAAAGGTTTTGACGTGGGGATTGCTGGACAGGCGGAAGAGCGTTCCCCAGGCCGTGCAAAGTTGAGGCCTTGGTGATTCTGGATGGTCCCAAGGGTCCAGAACTGTCCCTGGGAAAGCTGTCCTTTTCCCTCTTTTTCCGGCTGGAAGTACACCTCTGGCATCCGACTGCCGTTCGGCGACGTCCTGGGGGAGACGCCCCGGTTTCACTTGGGATGCACACTGGTGTTTCTCAGAAGAGCCCAAGTTCCTCCCTGCGGGTGGGTGGGGGGCTGGGCACGCCAGCCTGGAATGTAAGGCTGTTCAGAACTGCGTACCTTGAGGCCGTGTGAAGGCCGCACGAACGAGAGCTTTCGAGCGAACAGGGCAGCGCTTCGCCATCACCGTTGCACATCCACGGAGCTTAGTCAAACGAACGCATTTACTTCCTGGGGCTCCAACACAGCCGAGGAGTTGGAAGGCATACAGTGAGGGCCCTTTGACAGTTGTTACAACGAACGTGAGGGCACAGTGTCTCGTGAAATACCTTCCAGGGTTGAAGCATTCCGTTAACGCATGCCCCTCCGCTCCCTCTGGCGCTCCGAGGTGTTCCTAACGGGGGAAATCTGGACTTTTGCTCGAGGCCGGGGTGGGGCGGGGGGACTCACAATTCTTCTGCCGGCGAGCTCCAGAGCGCTCCTGCTGAAGCTCCCAGCAAGGAACTGAGAGCAGCAGGCCTCACACGAGTCAACTCAGACTTCTTCTGTCACGAGTCAACTCAGACTTCTCATGGGAGGCCTTCCGGCAGCAAACAGAAGGTGCGTGCGAGGAGTGTGCTTCAGGCAGCTTAGGACCCGCCACTGTCTCGTCTACCACGGAGGGGAATCAGGTTTGGCCAGGGTCGCCCAGCTTCATACCTGAGCTCCTACAGGTATCCTCAGCGGTTTCTGAGTACCGCAAGGAAACACAACGGGAGGAACAGGGCCCTTCCGTGGAGGCCCTTTGGGGCACAGGGACCTCTGCGTGGGATCTACTGGGTAAGTATGGCAGTACCTCAGGTAGGCCTCAGTGACCAAGGCTCTCCGGCTCACGCCTAGCTGTGAAAAGCAGTGTGGCGAACGTACGTACTGCTCCTCAGGCTGGGCCCACAGCCTAGCTTTCGCTTCTGTGAGAGCGCTGTCCCGAGTCTCTTCCTGGAGCCAGTCGTCAGCGCGGTGTCTTTTGGCACTGCAGTTTTCTCTCCGTCAAGGAGGCCGTGCGACTGACTGGCAAAGGGCGTCCGCCCAGCGCTGCTTTCGCCAGTCTCTCTGACGACTGGGCCACTCAGCCTGGGCAACCCAGAGAGGAGTACACTGCCCTAGCTATGAATGTCAAGAGCTGTCTCCAGGGGCCTGCTTACGCTAAGGTTCCTCAGAAGCCAGAGGCCGCCGTTCCGAAACGGAGAGAGGTCATCCTGAGAAACTGGTGAATGGGCTCCTACCCTGTGTGTCCCCAGGAGCGTCGCAGGGTTAAGGCACTCCGTGGTGGAGTATGGCCTCATTGGAGACCCCTGCACACCCAAGTCCCCTGACGTGAAACACTGGAACTTCACCTTGAGGCCCGAGGTCACCTTTCGTTCGGCCGGAGCCGAACCTGGGGTGCCGTGGGAGGAGTTCCTAGAAGGGGATTGCCAGCACGGTTTTGGCTTTGGGAGAACACGCAGCCTCGGCCCACAACGACCGTCCTGCCGTGCAGAGACGTCGGGCCGCTAGTGCTGTTCCAGGCAGCTTTGAAGCCAAGCGCAAGGCGCCTCCAAACGGGGAGAAAGCGTCCTCTCCCCTCCGCGTCCCACGTTCAAGCTGAATGACGCAGCATGTTTCTCGGAAGGCTCTGCCGAGCTATCTAGTACAAGGGAGAGAGTGCCTGCCTCTGCCGAGAAAGGTTTTGACGTGGGGATTGCTGGACAGGCGGAAGAGCGTTCCCCAGGCCGTGCAAAGTTGAGGCCTTGGTGATTCTGGATGGTCCCAAGGGTCCAGAACTGTCCCTGGGAAAGCTGTCCTTTCCCCTCTTTTTCCGGCTGGAAGTACACCTCTGGCATCCGACTGCCGTTTGGCGACGTCCTGGGAGAGACGCCCTGGTTTCACTTGGGACGCACACTGGTGTTTCTCAGAAGAGCCCAAGTTCCTCCCTGCGGGTGGGTGGGGGGCTGGGCACACCAGCCTGGAATGTAAGGCTGTTCAGAACTGCGTACCTTGAGGCCGTGTGAAGGCCGCACGAACGAGAGCTTTCGAGCGAACAGGGCAGCGCTTCGCCATCACCGTTGCACATCCACGGAGCTTAGTCAAACGAACGCATTTACTTCCTGGGGCTCCAACACAGCCGAGGAGTTGGAAGGCATACAGTGACGGCCCTGTGACAGTTGTTACAACGAACGTGAGGGCACAGTGTCTCGTGAAATACCTTCCAGGGTTGAAGCATTCTGTTAACGCATGCCCCTCCGCTCCCTCTGGCACTCCGAGGTGTTCCTAACGGGGGAAATCTGGACTTTTGCTCGAGGCCGGGGTGGGGCGGGGGGACTCACAATTCTTCTGCCGGCGAGCTCCAGAGCGCTCCTGCTGAAGCTCCCAGCAAGGAACTGAGAGCAGCAGGCCTCACACGAGTCAACTCAGACTTCTTCTGTCACGAGTCAACTCAGACTTCTCATGGGAGGCCTTCCGGCAGCAAAGAGAAGGTGCGCGCGAGGAGTGTGCTTCAGGCAGCTTAGGACCCGCCACTGTCTCGTCTACCACGGAGGGGAATCAGGTTTGGCCAGGGTCGCCCAGCTTCATACCTGAGCTCCTACAGGTATCCTCAGCGGTTTCTGAGTACCGCAAGGAAACACAACGGGAGGAACAGGGCCCTTCCGTGGAGGCCCTTTGGGGCACAGGGACCTCTGCGTGGGATCTACTGGGTAAGTATGGCAGTACCTCAGGTAGGCCTCAGTGACCAAGGCTCTCCGGCTCACGCCTAGCTGTGAAAAGCAGTGTGGCGAACGTACGTACTGCTCCTCAGGCTGGGCCCACAGCCTAGCTTTCGCTTCTGTGAGAGCGCTGTCCCGAGTCTCTTCCTGGAGCCAGTCGTCAGCGCGGTGTCTTTTGGCACTGCAGTTCTCTCTCCGTCAAGGAGGCCGTGCGACTGACTGGCAAAGGGCGTCCGCCCAGCGCTGCTTTCGCCAGTCTCTCTGACGACTGGGCCACTCAGCCTGGGCAACCCAGAGAGGAGTACACTGCCCTAGCTATGAATGTCAAGAGCTGTCTCCAGGGGCCTGCTTACGCTAAGGTTCCTCAGAAGCCAGAGGCCGCCGTTCCGAAACGGAGAGAGGTCATCCTGAGAAACTGGTGAATGGGCTCCTACCCTGTGTGTCCCCAGGAGCGTCGCAGGGTTAAGGCACTCCGTGGTGGAGTATGGCCTCATTGGAGACCCCTGCACACCCAAGTCCCCTGACGTGAAACACTGGAACTTCACCTTGAGGCCCGAGGTCACCTTTCGTTCGGCCGGAGCCGAACCTGGGGTGCCGTGGGAGGAGTTCCTAGAAGGGGATTGCCAGCACGGTTTTGGCTTTGGGAGAACACGCAGCCTCGGCCCACAACGACCGTCCTGCCGTGCAGAGACGTCGGGCCGCTAGTGCTGTTCCAGGCAGCTTTGAAGCCAAGCGCAAGGCGCCTCCAAACGGGGAGAAAGCGTCCTCTCCCCTCCGCGTCCCACGTTCAAGCTGAATGACGCAGCATGTTTCTCGGAAGGCTCTGCCGAGCTATCTAGTACAAGGGAGAGAGTGCCTGCCTCTGCCGAGAAAGGTTTTGACGTGGGGATTGCTGGACAGGCGGAAGAGCGTTCCCCAGGCCGTGCAAAGTTGAGGCCTTGGTGATTCTGGATGGTCCCAAGGGTCCAGAACTGTCCCTGGGAAAGCTGTCCTTTTCCCTCTTTTTCCGGCTGGAAGTACACCTCTGGCATCCGACTGCCGTTCGGCGACGTCCTGGGGGAGACGCCCCGGGTTCACTTGGGACGCACACTGGTGTTTCTCAGAAGAGCCCAAGTTCCTCCCTGCGGGTGGGTGGGGGGCTGGGCACACCAGCCTGGAATGTAAGGCTGTTCAGAACTGCGTACCTTGAGGCCGTGTGAAGGCCGCACGAACGAGAGCTTTCGAGCGAACAGGGCAGCGCTTCGCCATCACCGTTACACATCCACGGAGCTTAGTCAAACGAACGCATTTACTTCCTGGGGCTCCAACACAGCCGAGGAGTTGGAAGGCATACAGTGAGGGCCCTTTGACAGTTGTTACAACGAACGTGAGGGCACAGTGTCTCGTGAAATACCTTCCAGGGTTGAAGCATTCCGTTAACGCATGCCCCTCCGCTCCCTCTGGCACTCCGTGGTATTACTGTCGGGGGAAATCTGGACTTTTGCTCGAGGCCGGGGTGGGGCGGGGGGACTCACAATTCTTCTGCCGGCAAGCTCCAGAGCGCTCCTGCTGAAGCTCCCAGCAAGGAACTGAGAGCAGCAGGCCTCACACGAGTCAACTCAGACTTCTTCTGTCACGAGTCAACTCAGACTTCTCATGGGAGGCCTTCCGGCAGCAAAGAGAAGGTGCGCGCGAGGAGTGTGCTTCAGGCAGCTTAGGACCCGCCACTGTCTCGTCTACCACGGAGGGGAATCAGGTTTGGCCAGGGTCGCCCAGCTTCATACCTGAGCTCCTACAGGTATCCTCAGCGGTTTCTGAGTACCGCAAGGAAACACAACGGGAGGAACAGGGCCCTTCCGTGGAGGCCCTTTGGGGCACAGGGACCTCTGCGTGGGGTCTACTGGGTAAGTATGGCAGTACCTCAGGTAGGCCTCAGTGACCAAGGCTCTCCGGCTCACGCCTAGCTGTGAAAAGCAGTGTGGCGAACGTACGTACTGCTCCTCAGGCTGGGCCCACAGCCTAGCTTTCGCTTCTGTGAGAGCGCTGTCCCGAGTCTCTTCCTGGAGCCAGTCGTCAGCGCGGTGTCTTTTGGCACTGCAGTTCTCTCTCCGTCAAGGAGGCCGTGCGACTGACTGGCAAAGGGCGTCCGCCCAGCGCTGCTTTCGCCAGTCTCTCTGACGACTGGGCCACTCAGCCTGGGCAACCCAGAGAGGAGTACACTGCCCTAGCTATGAATGTCAAGAGCTGTCTCCAGGGGCCTGCTTACGCTAAGGTTCCTCAGAAGCCAGAGGCCGCCGTTCCGAAACGGAGAGAGGTCATCCTGAGAAACTGGTGAATGGGCTCCTACCCTGTGTGTCCCCAGGAGCGTCGCAGGGTTAAGGCACTCCGTGGTGGAGTATGGCCTCATTGGAGACCCCTGCACACCCAAGTCCCCTGACGTGAAACACTGGAACTTCACCTTGAGGCCCGAGGTCACCTTTCGTTCGGCCGGAGCCGAACCTGGGGTGCCGTGGGAGGAGTTCCTAGAAGGGGATTGCCAGCACGGTTTTGGCTTTGGGAGAACACGCAGCCTCGGCCCACAACGACCGTCCTGCCGTGCAGAGACGTCGGGCCGCTAGTGCTGTTCCAGGCAGCTTTGAAGCCAAGCGCAAGGCGCCTCCAAACGGGGAGAAAGCGTCCTCTCCCCTCCGCGTCCCACGTTCAAGCTGAATGACGCAGCATGTTTCTCGGAAGGCTCTGCCGAGCTATCTAGTACAAGGGAGAGAGTGCCTGCCTCTGCCGAGAAAGGTTTTGACGTGGGGATTGCTGGACAGGCGGAAGAGCGTTCCCCAGGCCGTGCAAAGTTGAGGCCTTGGTGATTCTGGATGGTCCCAAGGGTCCAGAACTGTCCCTGGGAAAGCTGTCCTTTTCCCTCTTTTTCCGGCTGGAAGTACACCTCTGGCATCCGACTGCCGTTCGGCGACGTCCTGGGGGAGACGCCCCGGTTTCACTTGGGATGCACACTGGTGTTTCTCAGAAGAGCCCAAGTTCCTCCCTGCGGGTGGGTGGGGGGCTGGGCACACCAGCCTGGAATGTAAGGCTGTTCAGAACTGCGTACCTTGAGGCCGTGTGAAGGCCGCACGAACGAGAGCTTTCGAGCGAACAGGGCAGCGCTTCGCCATCACCGTTGCACATCCAAGGAGCTTAGTCAAACGAACGCATTTACTTCCTGGGGCTCCAACACAGCCGAGGAGTTGGAAGGCATACAGTGAGGGCCCTTTGACAGTTGTTACAACGAACGTGAGGGCACAGTGTCTCGTGAAATACCTTCCAGGGTTGAAGCATTCCGTTAACGCATGCCCCTCCGCTCCCTCTGGCGCTCCGAGGTGTTCCTAACGGGGGAAATCTGGACTTTTGCTCGAGGCCGGGGTGGGGCGGGGGGACTCACAATTCTTCTGCCGGCGAGCTCCAGAGCGCTCCTGCTGAAGCTCCCAGCAAGGAACTGAGAGCAGCAGGCCTCACACGAGTCAACTCAGACTTCTTCTGTCACGAGTCAACTCAGACTTCTCATGGGAGGCCTTCCGGCAGCAAAAAGAAGGTGCGTGCGAGGAGTGTGCTTCAGGCAGCTTAGGACCCGCCACTGTCTCGTCTACCACGGAGGGGAATCAGGTTTGGCCAGGGTCGCCCAGCTTCATACCTGAGCTCCTACAGGTATCCTCAGCGGTTTCTGAGTACCGCAAGGAAACACAACGGGAGGAACAGGGCCCTTCCGTGGAGGCCCTTTGGGGCACAGGGACCTCTGCGTGGGATCTACTGGGTAAGTATGGCAGTACCTCAGGTAGGCCTCAGTGACCAAGGCTCTCCGGCTCACGCCTAGCTGTGAAAAGCAGTGTGGCGAACGTACGTACTGCTCCTCAGGCTGGGCCCACAGCCTAGCTTTCGCTTCTGTGAGAGCGCTGTCCCGAGTCTCTTCCTGGAGCCAGTCGTCAGCGCGGTGTCTTTTGGCACTGCAGTTCTCTCTCCGTCAAGGAGGCCGTGCGACTGACTGGCAAAGGGCGTCCGCCCAGCGCTGCTTTCGCCAGTCTCTCTGACGACTGGGCCACTCAGCCTGGGCAACCCAGAGAGGAGTACACTGCCCTAGCTATGAATGTCAAGAGCTGTCTCCAGGGGCCTGCTTACGCTAAGGTTCCTCAGAAGCCAGAGGCCGCCGTTCCGAAACGGAGAGAGGTCATCCTGAGAAACTGGTGAATGGGCTCCTACCCTGTGTGTCCCCAGGAGCGTCGCAGGGTTAAGGCACTCCGTGGTGGAGTATGGCCTCATTGGAGACCCCTGCACACCCAAGTCCCCTGACGTGAAACACTGGAACTTCACCTTGAGGCCCGAGGTCACCTTTCGTTCGGCCGGAGCCGAACCTGGGGTGCCGTGGGAGGAGTTCCTAGAAGGGGATTGCCAGCACGGTTTTGGCTTTGGGAGAACACGCAGCCTCGGCCCACAATGACCGTCCTGCCGTGCAGAGACGTCGGGCCGCTAGTGCTGTTCCAGGCAGCTTTGAAGCCAAGCGCAAGGCGCCTCCAAACGGGGAGAAAGCGTCCTCTCCCCTCCGCGTCCCACGTTCAAGCTGAATGACGCAGCATGTTTCTCGGAAGGCTCTGCCGAGCTATCTAGTACAAGGGAGAGAGTGCCTGCCTCTGCCGAGAAAGGTTTTGACGTGGGGATTGCTGGACAGGCGGAAGAGCGTTCCCCAGGCCGTGCAAAGTTGAGGCCTTGGTGATTCTGGATGGTCCCAAGGGTCCAGAACTGTCCCTGGGAAAGCTGTCCTTTCCCCTCTTTTTCCGGCTGGAAGTACACCTCTGGCATCCGACTGCCGTTTGGCGACGTCCTGGGAGAGACGCCCTGGTTTCACTTGGGACGCACACTGGTGTTTCTCAGAAGAGCCCAAGTTCCTCCCTGCGGGTGGGTGGGGGGCTGGGCACACCAGCCTGGAATGTAAGGCTGTTCAGAACTGCGTACCTTGAGGCCGTGTGAAGGCCGCACGAACGAGAGCTTTCGAGCGAACAGGGCAGCGCTTCGCCATCACCGTTGCACATCCACGGAGCTTAGTCAAACGAACGCATTTACTTCCTGGGGCTCCAACACAGCCGAGGAGTTGGAAGGCATACAGTGACGGCCCTGTGACAGTTGTTACAACGAACGTGAGGGCACAGTGTCTCGTGAAATACCTTCCAGGGTTGAAGCATTCCGTTAACGCATGCCCCTCCGCTCCCTCTGGCACTCCGAGGTGTTCCTAACGGGGGAAATCTGGACTTTTGCTCGAGGCCGGGGTGGGGCGGGGGGACTCACAATTCTTCTGCCGGCGAGCTCCAGAGCGCTCCTGCTGAAGCTCCCAGCAAGGAACTGAGAGCAGCAGGCCTCACACGAGTCAACTCAGACTTCTTCTGTCACGAGTCAACTCAGACTTCTCATGGGAGGCCTTCCGGCAGCAAAGAGAAGGTGCGCGCGAGGAGTGTGCTTCAGGCAGCTTAGGACCCGCCACTGTCTCGTCTACCACGGAGGGGAATCAGGTTTGGCCAGGGTCGCCCAGCTTCATACCTGAGCTCCTACAGGTATCCTCAGCGGTTTCTGAGTACCGCAAGGAAACACAACGGGAGGAACAGGGCCCTTCCGTGGAGGCCCTTTGGGGCACAGGGACCTCTGCGTGGGATCTACTGGGTAAGTATGGCAGTACCTCAGGTAGGCCTCAGTGACCAAGGCTCTCCGGCTCACGCCTAGCTGTGAAAAGCAGTGTGGCGAACGTACGTACTGCTCCTCAGGCTGGGCCCACAGCCTAGCTTTCGCTTCTGTGAGAGCGCTGTCCCGAGTCTCTTCCTGGAGCCAGTCGTCAGCGCGGTGTCTTTTGGCACTGCAGTTCTCTCTCCGTCAAGGAGGCCGTGCGACTGACTGGCAAAGGGCGTCCGCCCAGCGCTGCTTTCGCCAGTCTCTCTGACGACTGGGCCACTCAGCCTGGGCAACCCAGAGAGGAGTACACTGCCCTAGCTATGAATGTCAAGAGCTGTCTCCAGGGGCCTGCTTACGCTAAGGTTCCTCAGAAGCCAGAGGCCGCCGTTCCGAAACGGAGAGAGGTCATCCTGAGAAACTGGTGAATGGGCTCCTACCCTGTGTGTCCCCAGGAGCGTCGCAGGGTTAAGGCACTCCGTGGTGGAGTATGGCCTCATTGGAGACCCCTGCACACCCAAGTCCCCTGACGTGAAACACTGGAACTTCACCTTGAGGCCCGAGGTCACCTTTCGTTCGGCCGGAGCCGAACCTGGGGTGCCGTGGGAGGAGTTCCTAGAAGGGGATTGCCAGCACGGTTTTGGCTTTGGGAGAACACGCAGCCTCGGCCCACAACGACCGTCCTGCCGTGCAGAGACGTCGGGCCGCTAGTGCTGTTCCAGGCAGCTTTGAAGCCAAGCGCAAGGCGCCTCCAAACGGGGAGAAAGCGTCCTCTCCCCTCCGCGTCCCACGTTCAAGCTGAATGACGCAGCATGTTTCTCGGAAGGCTCTGCCGAGCTATCTAGTACAAGGGAGAGAGTGCCTGCCTCTGCCGAGAAAGGTTTTGACGTGGGGATTGCTGGACAGGCGGAAGAGCGTTCCCCAGGCCGTGCAAAGTTGAGGCCTTGGTGATTCTGGATGGTCCCAAGGGTCCAGAACTGTCCCTGGGAAAGCTGTCCTTTTCCCTCTTTTTCCGGCTGGAAGTACACCTCTGGCATCCGACTGCCGTTCGGCGACGTCCTGGGGGAGACGCCCCGGGTTCACTTGGGACGCACACTGGTGTTTCTCAGAAGAGCCCAAGTTCCTCCCTGCGGGTGGGTGGGGGGCTGGGCACACCAGCCTGGAATGTAAGGCTGTTCAGAACTGCGTACCTTGAGGCCGTGTGAAGGCCGCACGAACGAGAGCTTTCGAGCGAACAGGGCAGCGCTTCGCCATCACCGTTACACATCCACGGAGCTTAGTCAAACGAACGCATTTACTTCCTGGGGCTCCAACACAGCCGAGGAGTTGGAAGGCATACAGTGAGGGCCCTTTGACAGTTGTTACAACGAACGTGAGGGCACAGTGTCTCGTGAAATACCTTCCAGGGTTGAAGCATTCCGTTAACGCATGCCCCTCCGCTCCCTCTGGCACTCCGTGGTATTACTGTCGGGGGAAATCTGGACTTTTGCTCGAGGCCGGGGTGGGGCGGGGGGACTCACAATTCTTCTGCCGGCGAGCTCCAGAGCGCTCCTGCTGAAGCTCCCAGCAAGGAACTGAGAGCAGCAGGCCTCACACGAGTCAACTCAGACTTCTTCTGTCACGAGTCAACTCAGACTTCTCATGGGAGGCCTTCCGGCAGCAAAGAGAAGGTGCGCGCGAGGAGTGTGCTTCAGGCAGCTTAGGACCCGCCACTGTCTCGTCTACCACGGAGGGGAATCAGGTTTGGCCAGGGTCGCCCAGCTTCATACCTGAGCTCCTACAGGTATCCTCAGCGGTTTCTGAGTACCGCAAGGAAACACAACGGGAGGAACAGGGCCCTTCCGTGGAGGCCCTTTGGGGCACAGGGACCTCTGCGTGGGGTCTACTGGGTAAGTATGGCAGTACCTCAGGTAGGCCTCAGTGACCAAGGCTCTCCGGCTCACGCCTAGCTGTGAAAAGCAGTGTGGCGAACGTACGTACTGCTCCTCAGGCTGGGCCCACAGCCTAGCTTTCGCTTCTGTGAGAGCGCTGTCCCGAGTCTCTTCCTGGAGCCAGTCGTCAGCGCGGTGTCTTTTGGCACTGCAGTTCTCTCTCCGTCAAGGAGGCCGTGCGACTGACTGGCAAAGGGCGTCCGCCCAGCGCTGCTTTCGCCAGTCTCTCTGACGACTGGGCCACTCAGCCTGGGCAACCCAGAGAGGAGTACACTGCCCTAGCTATGAATGTCAAGAGCTGTCTCCAGGGGCCTGCTTACGCTAAGGTTCCTCAGAAGCCAGAGGCCGCCGTTCCGAAACGGAGAGAGGTCATCCTGAGAAACTGGTGAATGGGCTCCTACCCTGTGTGTCCCCAGGAGCGTCGCAGGGTTAAGGCACTCCGTGGTGGAGTATGGCCTCATTGGAGACCCCTGCACACCCAAGTCCCCTGACGTGAAACACTGGAACTTCACCTTGAGGCCCGAGGTCACCTTTCGTTCGGCCGGAGCCGAACCTGGGGTGCCGTGGGAGGAGTTCCTAGAAGGGGATTGCCAGCACGGTTTTGGCTTTGGGAGAACACGCAGCCTCGGCCCACAACGACCGTCCTGCCGTGCAGAGATGTCGGGCCGCTAGTGCTGTTCCAGGCAGCTTTGAAGCCAAGCGCAAGGCGCCTCCAAACGGGGAGAAAGCGTCCTCTCCCCTCCGCGTCCCACGTTCAAGCTGAATGACGCAGCATGTTTCTCGGAAGGCTCTGCCGAGCTATCTAGTACAAGGGAGAGAGTGCCTGCCTCTGCCGAGAAAGGTTTTGACGTGGGGATTGCTGGACAGGCGGAAGAGCGTTCCCCAGGCCGTGCAAAGTTGAGGCCTTGGTGATTCTGGATGGTCCCAAGGGTCCAGAACTGTCCCTGGGAAAGCTGTCCTTTTCCCTCTTTTTCCGGCTGGAAGTACACCTCTGGCATCCGACTGCCGTTCGGCGACGTCCTGGGGGAGACGCCCCGGGTTCACTTGGGATGCACACTGGTGTTTCTCAGAAGAGCCCAAGTTCCTCCCTGCGGGTGGGTGGGGGGCTGGGCACACCAGCCTGGAATGTAAGGCTGTTCAGAACTGCGTACCTTGAGGCCGTGTGAAGGCCGCACGAACGAGAGCTTTCGAGCGAACAGGGCAGCGCTTCGCCATCACCGTTGCACATCCACGGAGCTTAGTCAAACGAACGCATTTACTTCCTGGGGCTCCAACACAGCCGAGGAGTTGGAAGGCATACAGTGAGGGCCCTTTGACAGTTGTTACAACGAACGTGAGGGCACAGTGTCTCGTGAAATACCTTCCAGGGTTGAAGCATTCCGTTAACGCATGCCCCTCCGCTCCCTCTGGCGCTCCGAGGTGTTCCTAACGGGGGAAATCTGGACTTTTGCTCGAGGCCGGGGTGGGGCGGGGGGACTCACAATTCTTCTGCCGGCGAGCTCCAGAGCGCTCCTGCTGAAGCTCCCAGCAAGGAACTGAGAGCAGCAGGCCTCACACGAGTCAACTCAGACTTCTTCTGTCACGAGTCAACTCAGACTTCTCATGGGAGGCCTTCCGGCAGCAAACAGAAGGTGCGTGCGAGGAGTGTGCTTCAGGCAGCTTAGGACCCGCCACTGTCTCGTCTACCACGGAGGGGAATCAGGTTTGGCCAGGGTCGCCCAGCTTCATACCTGAGCTCCTACAGGTATCCTCAGCGGTTTCTGAGTACCGCAAGGAAACACAACGGGAGGAACAGGGCCCTTCCGTGGAGGCCCTTTGGGGCACAGGGACCTCTGCGTGGGATCTACTGGGTAAGTATGGCAGTACCTCAGGTAGGCCTCAGTGACCAAGGCTCTCCGGCTCACGCCTAGCTGTGAAAAGCAGTGTGGCGAACGTACGTACTGCTCCTCAGGCTGGGCCCACAGCCTAGCTTTCGCTTCTGTGAGAGCGCTGTCCCGAGTCTCTTCCTGGAGCCAGTCGTCAGCGCGGTGTCTTTTGGCACTGCAGTTCTCTCTCCGTCAAGGAGGCCGTGCGACTGACTGGCAAAGGGCGTCCGCCCAGCGCTGCTTTCGCCAGTCTCTCTGACGACTGGGCCACTCAGCCTGGGCAACCCAGAGAGGAGTACACTGCCCTAGCTATGAATGTCAAGAGCTGTCTCCAGGGGCCTGCTTACGCTAAGGTTCCTCAGAAGCCAGAGGCCGCCGTTCCGAAACGGAGAGAGGTCATCCTGAGAAACTGGTGAATGGGCTCCTACCCTGTGTGTCCCCAGGAGCGTCGCAGGGTTAAGGCACTCCGTGGTGGAGTATGGCCTCATTGGAGACCCCTGCACACCCAAGTCCCCTGACGTGAAACACTGGAACTTCACCTTGAGGCCCGAGGTCACCTTTCGTTCGGCCGGAGCCGAACCTGGGGTGCCGTGGGAGGAGTTCCTAGAAGGGGATTGCCAGCACGGTTTTGGCTTTGGGAGAACACGCAGCCTCGGCCCACAACGACCGTCCTGCCGTGCAGAGACGTCGGGCCGCTAGTGCTGTTCCAGGCAGCTTTGAAGCCAAGCGCAAGGCGCCTCCAAACGGGGAGAAAGCGTCCTCTCCCCTCCGCGTCCCACGTTCAAGCTGAATGACGCAGCATGTTTCTCGGAAGGCTCTGCCGAGCTATCTAGTACAAGGGAGAGAGTGCCTGCCTCTGCCGAGAAAGGTTTTGACGTGGGGATTGCTGGACAGGCGGAAGAGCGTTCCCCAGGCCGTGCAAAGTTGAGGCCTTGGTGATTCTGGATGGTCCCAAGGGTCCAGAACTGTCCCTGGGAAAGCTGTCCTTTTCCCTCTTTTTCCGGCTGGAAGTACACCTCTGGCATCCGACTGCCGTTCGGCGACGTCCTGGGGGAGACGCCCCGGGTTCACTTGGGACGCACACTGGTGTTTCTCAGAAGAGCCCAAGTTCCTCCCTGCGGGTGGGTGGGGGGCTGGGCACACCAGCCTGGAATGTAAGGCTGTTCAGAACTGCGTACCTTGAGGCCGTGTGAAGGCCGCACGAACGAGAGCTTTCGAGCGAACAGGGCAGCGCTTCGCCATCACCGTTACACATCCACGGAGCTTAGTCAAACGAACGCATTTACTTCCTGGGGCTCCAACACAGCCGAGGAGTTGGAAGGCATACAGTGAGGGCCCTTTGACAGTTGTTACAACGAACGTGAGGGCACAGTGTCTCGTGAAATACCTTCCAGGGTTGAAGCATTCCGTTAACGCATGCCCCTCCGCTCCCTCTGGCACTCCGTGGTATTACTGTCGGGGGAAATCTGGACTTTTGCTCGAGGCCGGGGTGGGGCGGGGGGACTCACAATTCTTCTGCCGGCGAGCTCCAGAGCGCTCCTGCTGAAGCTCCCAGCAAGGAACTGAGAGCAGCAGGCCTCACACGAGTCAACTCAGACTTCTTCTGTCACGAGTCAACTCAGACTTCTCATGGGAGGCCTTCCGGCAGCAAAGAGAAGGTGCGCGCGAGGAGTGTGCTTCAGGCAGCTTAGGACCCGCCACTGTCTCGTCTACCACGGAGGGGAATCAGGTTTGGCCAGGGTCGCCCAGCTTCATACCTGAGCTCCTACAGGTATCCTCAGCGGTTTCTGAGTACCGCAAGGAAACACAACGGGAGGAACAGGGCCCTTCCGTGGAGGCCCTTTGGGGCACAGGGACCTCTGCGTGGGATCTACTGGGTAAGTATGGCAGTACCTCAGGTAGGCCTCAGTGACCAAGGCTCTCCGGCTCACGCCTAGCTGTGAAAAGCAGTGTGGCGAACGTACGTACTGCTCCTCAGGCTGGGCCCACAGCCTAGCTTTCGCTTCTGTGAGAGCGCTGTCCCGAGTCTCTTCCTGGAGCCAGTCGTCAGCGCGGTGTCTTTTGGCACTGCAGTTCTCTCTCCGTCAAGGAGGCCGTGCGACTGACTGGCAAAGGGCGTCCGCCCAGCGCTGCTTTCGCCAGTCTCTCTGACGACTGGGCCACTCAGCCTGGGCAACCCAGAGAGGAGTACACTGCCCTAGCTATGAATGTCAAGAGCTGTCTCCAGGGGCCTGCTTACGCTAAGGTTCCTCAGAAGCCAGAGGCCGCCGTTCCGAAACGGAGAGAGGTCATCCTGAGAAACTGGTGAATGGGCTCCTACCCTGTGTGTCCCCAGGAGCGTCGCAGGGTTAAGGCACTCCGTGGTGGAGTATGGCCTCATTGGAGACCCCTGCACACCCAAGTCCCCTGACGTGAAACACTGGAACTTCACCTTGAGGCCCGAGGTCACCTTTCGTTCGGCCGGAGCCGAACCTGGGGTGCCGTGGGAGGAGTTCCTAGAAGGGGATTGCCAGCACGGTTTTGGCTTTGGGAGAACACGCAGCCTCGGCCCACAACGACCGTCCTGCCGTGCAGAGACGTCGGGCCGCTAGTGCTGTTCCAGGCAGCTTTGAAGCCAAGCGCAAGGCGCCTCCAAACGGGGAGAAAGCGTCCTCTCCCCTCCGCGTCCCACGTTCAAGCTGAATGACGCAGCATGTTTCTCGGAAGGCTCTGCCGAGCTATCTAGTACAAGGGAGAGAGTGCCTGCCTCTGCCGAGAAAGGTTTTGACGTGGGGATTGCTGGACAGGCGGAAGAGCGTTCCCCAGGCCGTGCAAAGTTGAGGCCTTGGTGATTCTGGATGGTCCCAAGGGTCCAGAACTGTCCCTGGGAAAGCTGTCCTTTTCCCTCTTTTTCCGGCTGGAAGTACACCTCTGGCATCCGACTGCCGTTCGGCGACGTCCTGGGGGAGACGCCCCGGTTTCACTTGGGATGCACACTGGTGTTTCTCAGAAGAGCCCAAGTTCCTCCCTGCGGGTGGGTGGGGGGCTGGGCACACCAGCCTGGAATGTAAGGCTGTTCAGAACTGCGTACCTTGAGGCCGTGTGAAGGCCGCACGAACGAGAGCTTTCGAGCGAACAGGGCAGCGCTTCGCCATCACCGTTGCACATCCACGGAGCTTAGTCAAACGAACGCATTTACTTCCTGGGGCTCCAACACAGCCGAGGAGTTGGAAGGCATACAGTGAGGGCCCTTTGACAGTTGTTACAACGAACGTGAGGGCACAGTGTCTCGTGAAATACCTTCCAGGGTTGAAGCATTCCGTTAACGCATGCCCCTCCGCTCCCTCTGGCGCTCCGAGGTGTTCCTAACGGGGGAAATCTGGACTTTTGCTCGAGGCCGGGGTGGGGCGGGGGGACTCACAATTCTTCTGCCGGCGAGCTCCAGAGCGCTCCTGCTGAAGCTCCCAGCAAGGAACTGAGAGCAGCAGGCCTCACACGAGTCAACTCAGACTTCTTCTGTCACGAGTCAACTCAGACTTCTCATGGGAGGCCTTCCGGCAGCAAACAGAAGGTGCGTGCGAGGAGTGTGCTTCAGGCAGCTTAGGACCCGCCACTGTCTCGTCTACCACGGAGGGGAATCAGGTTTGGCCAGGGTCGCCCAGCTTCATACCTGAGCTCCTACAGGTATCCTCAGCGGTTTCTGAGTACCGCAAGGAAACACAACGGGAGGAACAGGGCCCTTCCGTGGAGGCCCTTTGGGGCACAGGGACCTCTGCGTGGGATCTACTGGGTAAGTATGGCAGTACCTCAGGTAGGCCTCAGTGACCAAGGCTCTCCGGCTCACGCCTAGCTGTGAAAAGCAGTGTGGCGAACGTACGTACTGCTCCTCAGGCTGGGCCCACAGCCTAGCTTTCGCTTCTGTGAGAGCGCTGTCCCGAGTCTCTTCCTGGAGCCAGTCGTCAGCGCGGTGTCTTTTGGCACTGCAGTTCTCTCTCCGTCAAGGAGGCCGTGCGACTGACTGGCAAAGGGCGTCCGCCCAGCGCTGCTTTCGCCAGTCTCTCTGACGACTGGGCCACTCAGCCTGGGCAACCCAGAGAGGAGTACACTGCCCTAGCTATGAATGTCAAGAGCTGTCTCCAGGGGCCTGCTTACGCTAAGGTTCCTCAGAAGCCAGAGGCCGCCGTTCCGAAACGGAGAGAGGTCATCCTGAGAAACTGGTGAATGGGCTCCTACCCTGTGTGTCCCCAGGAGCGTCGCAGGGTTAAGGCACTCCGTGGTGGAGTATGGCCTCATTGGAGACCCCTGCACACCCAAGTCCCCTGACGTGAAACACTGGAACTTCACCTTGAGGCCCGAGGTCACCTTTCGTTCGGCCGGAGCCGAACCTGGGGTGCCGTGGGAGGAGTTCCTAGAAAGGGATTGCCAGCACGGTTTTGGCTTTGGGAGAACACGCAGCCTCGGCCCACAACGACCATCCTGCCGTGCAGAGACGTCGGGACGCTAGTGCTGTTCCAGGCAGCTTTGAAGCCAAGCGCAAGGCGCCTCCAAACGGGGAGAAAGCGTCCTCTCCCCTCCGCGTCCCACGTTCAAGCTGAATGACGCAGCATGTTTCTCGGAAGGCTCTGCCGAGCTATCTAGTACAAGGGAGAGAGTGCCTGCCTCTGCCGAGAAAGGTTTTGACGTGGGGATTGCTGGACAGGCGGAAGAGCGTTCCCCAGGCCGTGCAAAGTTGAGGCCTTGGTGATTCTGGATGGTCCCAAGGGTCCAGAACTGTCCCTGGGAAAGCTGTCCTTTTCCCTCTTTTTCCGGCTGGAAGTACACCTCTGGCATCCGACTGCCGTTCGGCGACGTCCTGGGGGAGACGCCCCGGTTTCACTTGGGACGCACACTGGTGTTTCTCAGAAGAGCCCAAACTCCTCCCTGCGGGTGGGTGGGGGGCTGGGCACGCCAGCCTGGAATGTAAGGCTGTTCAGAACTGCGTACCTTGAGGCCTTGTGAAGGCCGCACGAACGAGAGCTTTCGAGCGAACAGGGCAGCGCTTCGCCATCACCGTTGCACATCCACGGAGCTTAGTCAAACGAACGCATTTACTTCCTGGGGCTCCAACACAGCCGAGGAGTTGGAAGGCATACAGTGAGGGCCCTGTGACAGTTGTTACAACGAACGTGAGGGCACAGTGTCTCGTGAAATACCTTCCACGGTTGAAGCATTCCATTAACGCATGCCCCTCCGCTCCCTCTGGCGCTCCGTGGTATTACTGTCGGGGGAAATCTGGACTTTTGCTCGAGGCCGGGGTGGGGCGGGGGGACTCACAATTCTTCTGCCGGCGAGCTCCAGAGCGCTCCTGCTGAAGCTCCCAGCAAGGAACTGAGAGCAGCAGGCCTCACACGAGTCAACTCAGACTTCTTCTGTCACGAGTCAACTCAGACTTCTCATGGGAGGCCTTCCGGCAGCAAAGAGAAGGTGCGCGCGAGGAGTGTGCTTCAGGCAGCTTAGGACCCGCCACTGTCTCGTCTACCACGGAGGGGAATCAGGTTTGGCCAGGGTCGCCCAGCTTCATACCTGAGCTCCTACAGGTATCCTCAGCGGTTTCTGAGTACCTCAAGGAAACACAACGGGAGGAACAGGGCTCTTCCGTGGAGGCCCTTTGGGGCACAGGGACCTCTGCGTGGGATCTACTGGGTAAGTATGGCAGTACCTCAGGTAGGCCTCAGTGACCAAGGCTCTCCGGCTCACGCCTAGCTGTGTAAAGCAGTGTGGCGAACGTACGTAGTGCTCCTCAGGCTGGGCCCACAGCCTAGCTTTCGCTTCTGTGAGAGCGCTGTCCCGAGTCTCTTCCTGGAGCCAGTCGTCAGCGCGGTGTCTTTTGGCACTGCAGTTCTCTCTCAGTCAAGGAGGCCGTGCGACTGACTGGCAAAGGGCGTCCGCCCAGCGCTGCTTTCGCCAGTCTCTCTGACGACTGGGCCGCTCAACCTGGGCAACCCAGAGAGGAGTACACTGCCCTAGCTATGAATGTCAAGAGCTGTCTCCAGGGGCCTGCTTACGCTAAGGTTCCTCAGAAGCCAGAGGCCGCCGTTCCGGCACGGAGAGAGGTCATCCTGCGAAACTGGTGAATGGGCTCCTACCCTGTGTGTCCCCAGGAGCGTCGCAGGGTTAAGGCACTCCGTGGTGGAGTATGGCCTCATTGGAGACCCCTGCACACCCAAGTCCCCTGACGTGAAACACTGGAACTTCACCTTGAGGCCCGAGGTCACCTTTCGTTCGGCCGGAGCCGAACCTGGGGTGCCGTGGGAGGAGTTCCTAGAAAGGGATTGCCAGCACGGTTTTGGCTTTGGGAGAACGCGCAGCCTCGGCCCACAACGACAGTCCTGCCGTGCAGAGACGTCGTCGGGCCGCTAGTGCTGTTCCAGGCAGCTGTGAAGCCAAGCGCAAGGCGCCTCCAAACGGGGAGAAAGCGTCCTCTCCCCTCCGCGTCCCACGTTCAAGCTGAATGACGCAGCATGTTTCTCGGAAGGCTCTGCCGAGCTATCTAGTACAAGGGAGAGAGTGCCTGCCTCTGCCGAGAAAGGTTTTGACGTGGGGATTGCTGGACAGGCGGAAGAGCGTTCCCCAGGCCGTGCAAAGTTGAGGCCTTGGTGATTCTGGATGGTCCCAAGGGTCCAGAACTGTCCCTGGGAAAGCTGTCCTTTTCCCTCTTTTTCCGGCTGGAAGTACACCTCTGGCATCCGACTGCCGTTCGGCGACGTCCTGGGGGAGACGCCCCGGGTTCACTTGGGACGCACACTGGTGTTTCTCAGAAGAGCCCAAACTCCTCCCTGCGGGTGGGTGGGGGGCTGGGCACGCCAGCCTGGAATGTAAGGCTGTTCAGAACTGCGTACCTTGAGGCCTTGTGAAGGCCGCACGAACGAGAGCTTTCGAGCGAACAGGGCAGCGCTTCGCCATCACCGTTGCACATCCACGGAGCTTAGTCAAACGAACGCATTTACTTCCTGGGGCTCCAACACAGCCGAGGAGTTGGAAGGCATACAGTGAGGGCCCTGTGACAGTTGTTACAACGAACGTGAGGGCACAGTGTCTCGTGAAATACCTTCCACGGTTGAAGCATTCCATTAACGCATGCCCCTCCGCTCCCTCTGGCGCTCCGTGGTATTACTGTCGGGGGAAATCTGGACTTTTGCTCGAGGCCGGGGTGGGGCGGGGGGACTCACAATTCTTCTGCCGGCGAGCTCCAGAGCGCTCCTGCTGAAGCTCCCAGCAAGGAACTGAGAGCAGCAGGCCTCACACGAGTCAACTCAGACTTCTTCTGTCACGAGTCAACTCAGACTTCTCATGGGAGGCCTTCCGGCAGCAAAGAGAAGGTGCGCGCGAGGAGTGTGCTTCAGGCAGCTTAGGACCCGCCACTGTCTCGTCTACCACGGAGGGGAATCAGGTTTGGCCAGGGTCGCCCAGCTTCATACCTGAGCTCCTACAGGTATCCTCAGCGGTTTCTGAGTACCTCAAGGAAACACAACGGGAGGAACAGGGCTCTTCCGTGGAGGCCCTTTGGGGCACAGGGACCTCTGCGTGGGATCTACTGGGTAAGTATGGTAGTACCTCAGGTAGGCCTCAGTGACCAAGGCTCTCCGGCTCACGCCTAGCTGTGTAAAGCAGTGTGGCGAACGTACGTACTGCTCCTCAGGCTGGGCCCACAGCCTAGCGTTCGCTTCTGTGAGAGCGCTGTCCCGAGTCTCTTCCTGGAGCCAGTCGTCAGCGCGGTGTCTTTTGGCACTGCAGTTCTCTCTCAGTCAAGGAGGCCGTGCAACTGACTGGCAAAGGGCGTCCGCCCAGCGCTGCTTTCGCCAGTCTCTCTGACGACTGGGCCACTCAACCTGGGCAACCCAGAGAGGAGTACACTGCCCTAGCTATGAATGTCAAGAGCTGTCTCCAGGGGCCTGCTTACGCTAAGGTTCCTCAGAAGCCAGAGGCCGCCGTTCCGGCACGGAGAGAGGTCATCCTGCGAAACTGGTGAATGGGCTCCTACCCTGTGTGTCCCCAGGAGCGTCGCAGGGTTAAGGCACTCCGTGGTGGAGTATGGCCTCATTGGAGACCCCTGCACACCCAAGTCCCCTGACGTGAAACACTGGAACTTCACCTTGAGGCCCGAGGTCACCTTTCGTTCGGCCGGAGCCGAACCTGGGGTGCCGTGGGAGGAGTTCCTAGAAAGGGATTGCCAGCACGGTTTTGGCTTTGGGAGAACGCGCAGCCTCGGCCCACAACGACAGTCCTGCCGTGCAGAGACGTCGTCGGGCCGCTAGTGCTGTTCCAGGCAGCTGTGAAGCCAAGCGCAAGGCGCCTCCAAACAGGGAGAAAGCGTCCTCTCCCCTCCGCGTCCCACGTTCAAGCTGAATGACGCAGCATGTTTCTCGGAAGGCTCTGCCGAGCTATCTAGTACAAGGGAGAGAGTGCCTGCCTCTGCCGAGAAAGGTTTTGACGTGGGGATTGCTGGACAGGCGGAAGAGCGTTCCCCAGGCCGTGCAAAGTTGAGGCCTTGGTGATTCTGGATGGTCCCAAGGGTCCAGAACTGTCCCTGGGAAAGCTGTCCTTTTCCCTCTTTTTCCGGCTGGAAGTACACCTCTGGCATCCGACTGCCGTTCGGCGACGTCCTGGGGGAGACGCCCCGGGTTCACTTGGGACGCACACTGGTGTTTCTCAGAAGAGCCCAAACTCCTCCCTGCGGGTGGGTGGGGGGCTGGGCACGCCAGCATGGAATGTAAGGCTGTTCAGAACTGCGTACCTTGAGGCCGTGTGAAGGCCGCACGAACGAGAGCTTTCGAGCGAACAGGGCAGCGCTTCGCCATCACCGTTGCACATTCACGGAGCTTAGTCAAACGAACGCATTTACTTCCTGGGGCTCCAACACAGCCGAGGAGGTGGAAGGCATACAGTGAGGGCCCTGTGACAGTTGTTACAACGAACGTGAGGGCACAGTGTCTCGTGAAATACCTTCCAGGGTTGAAGCATTCCGTTAACGCATGCCCCTCCGCTCCCTCTGGCGCTCCGAGGTGTTCCTAACGGGGGAAATCTGGACTTTTGCTCGAGGCCGGGGTGGGGCGGGGGGACTCACAATTCTTCTGCCGGCGAGCTCCAGAGCGCTCCTGCTGAAGCTCCCAGCAAGGAACTGAGAGCAGCAGGCCTCACACGAGTCAACTCAGACTTCTTCTGTCACGAGTCAACTCAGACTTCTCATGGGAGGCCTTCCGGCAGCAAAGAGAAGGTGCGCGCGAGGAGTGTGCTTCAGGCAGCTTAGGACCCGCCACTGTCTCGTCTACCACGGAGGGGAATCAGGTTTGGCCAGGGTCGCCCAGCTTCATACCTGAGCTCCTACAGGTATCCTCAGCGGTTTCTGAGTACCTCAAGGAAACACAACGGGAGGAACAGGGCTCTTCCGTGGAGGCCCTTTGGGGCACAGGGACCTCTGCGTGGGATCTACTGGGTAAGTATGGCAGTACCTCAGGTAGGCCTCAGTGACCAAGGCTCTCCGGCTCACGCCTAGCTGTGTAAAGCAGTGTGGCGAACGTACGTAGTGCTCCTCAGGCTGGGCCCACAGCCTAGCTTTCGCTTCTGTGAGAGCGCTGTCCCGAGTCTCTTCCTGGAGCCAGTCGTCAGCGCGGTGTCTTTTGGCACTGCAGTTCTCTCTCAGTCAAGGAGGCCGTGCGACTGACTGGCAAAGGGCGTCCGCCCAGCGCTGCTTTCGCCAGTCTCTCTGACGACTGGGCCGCTCAACCTGGGCAACCCAGAGAGGAGTACACTGCCCTAGCTATGAATGTCAAGAGCTGTCTCCAGGGGCCTGCTTACGCTAAGGTTCCTCAGAAGCCAGAGGCCGCCGTTCCGGCACGGAGAGAGGTCATCCTGCGAAACTGGTGAATGGGCTCCTACCCTGTGTGTCCCCAGGAGCGTCGCAGGGTTAAGGCACTCCGTGGTGGAGTATGGCCTCATTGGAGACCCCTGCACACCCAAGTCCCCTGACGTGAAACACTGGAACTTCACCTTGAGGCCCGAGGTCACCTTTCGTTCGGCCGGAGCCGAACCTGGGGTGCCGTGGGAGGAGTTCCTAGAAAGGGATTGCCAGCACGGTTTTGGCTTTGGGAGAACGCGCAGCCTCGGCCCACAACGACAGTCCTGCCGTGCAGAGACGTCGTCGGGCCGCTAGTGCTGTTCCAGGCAGCTGTGAAGCCAAGCGCAAGGCGCCTCCAAACGGGGAGAAAGCGTCCTCTCCCCTCCGCGTCCCACGTTCAAGCTGAATGACGCAGCATGTTTCTCGGAAGGCTCTGCCGAGCTATCTAGTACAAGGGAGAGAGTGCCTGCCTCTGCCGAGAAAGGTTTTGACGTGGGGATTGCTGGACAGGCGGAAGAGCGTTCCCCAGGCCGTGCAAAGTTGAGGCCTTGGTGATTCTGGATGGTCCCAAGGGTCCAGAACTGTCCCTGGGAAAGCTGTCCTTTTCCCTCTTTTTCCGGCTGGAAGTACACCTCTGGCATCCGACTGCCGTTCGGCGACGTCCTGGGGGAGACGCCCCGGTTTCACTTGGGACGCACACTGGTGTTTCTCAGAAGAGCCCAAACTCCTCCCTGCGGGTGGGTGGGGGGCTGGGCACGCCAGCCTGGAATGTAAGGCTGTTCAGAACTGCGTACCTTGAGGCCTTGTGAAGGCCGCACGAACGAGAGCTTTCGAGCGAACAGGGCAGCGCTTCGCCATCACCGTTGCACATCCACGGAGCTTAGTCAAACGAACGCATTTACTTCCTGGGGCTCCAACACAGCCGAGGAGTTGGAAGGCATACAGTGAGGGCCCTGTGACAGTTGTTACAACGAACGTGAGGGCACAGTGTCTCGTGAAATACCTTCCACGGTTGAAGCATTCCATTAACGCATGCCCCTCCGCTCCCTCTGGCGCTCCGTGGTATTACTGTCGGGGGAAATCTGGACTTTTGCTCGAGGCCGGGGTGGGGCGGGGGGACTCACAATTCTTCTGCCGGCGAGCTCCAGAGCGCTCCTGCTGAAGCTCCCAGCAAGGAACTGAGAGCAGCAGGCCTCACACGAGTCAACTCAGACTTCTTCTGTCACGAGTCAACTCAGACTTCTCATGGGAGGCCTTCCGGCAGCAAAGAGAAGGTGCGCGCGAGGAGTGTGCTTCAGGCAGCTTAGGACCCGCCACTGTCTCGTCTACCACGGAGGGGAATCAGGTTTGGCCAGGGTCGCCCAGCTTCATACCTGAGCTCCTACAGGTATCCTCAGCGGTTTCTGAGTACCGCAAGGAAACACAACGGGAGGAACAGGGCCCTTCCGTGGAGGCCCTTTGGGGCACAGGGACCTCTGCGTGGGATCTACTGGGTAAGTATGGCAGTACCTCAGGTAGGCCTCAGTGACCAAGGCTCTCCGGCTCACGCCTAGCTGTGTAAAGCAGTGTGGCGAACGTACGTACTGCTCCTCAGGCTGGGCCCACAGCCTAGCGTTCGCTTCTGTGAGAGCGCTGTCCCGAGTCTCTTCCTGGAGCCAGTCGTCAGCGCGGTGTCTTTTGGCACTGCAGTTCTCTCTCAGTCAAGGAGGCCGTGCAACTGACTGGCAAAGGGCGTCCGCCCAGCGCTGCTTTCGCCAGTCTCTCTGACGACTGGGCCACTCAACCTGGGCAACCCAGAGAGGAGTACACTGCCCTAGCTATGAATGTCAAGAGCTGTCTCCAGGGGCCTGCTTACGCTAAGGTTCCTCAGAAGCCAGAGGCCGCCGTTCCGGCACGGAGAGAGGTCATCCTGCGAAACTGGTGAATGGGCTCCTACCCTGTGTGTCCCCAGGAGCGTCGCAGGGTTAAGGCACTCCGTGGTGGAGTATGGCCTCATTGGAGACCCCTGCACACCCAAGTCCCCTGACGTGAAACACTGGAACTTCACCTTGAGGCCCGAGGTCACCTTTCGTTCGGCCGGAGCCGAACCTGGGGTGCCGTGGGAGGAGTTCCTAGAAAGGGATTGCCAGCACGGTTTTGGCTTTGGGAGAACGCGCAGCCTCGGCCCACAACGACAGTCCTGCCGTGCAGAGACGTCGTCGGGCCGCTAGTGCTGTTCCAGGCAGCTGTGAAGCCAAGCGCAAGGCGCCTCCAAACGGGGAGAAAGCGTCCTCTCCCCTCCGCGTCCCACGTTCAAGCTGAATGACGCAGCATGTTTCTCGGAAGGCTCTGCCGAGCTATCTAGTACAAGGGAGAGAGTGCCTGCCTCTGCCGAGAAAGGTTTTGACGTGGGGATTGCTGGACAGGCGGAAGAGCGTTCCCCAGGCCGTGCAAAGTTGAGGCCTTGGTGATTCTGGATGGTCCCAAGGGTCCAGAACTGTCCCTGGGAAAGCTGTCCTTTTCCCTCTTTTTCCGGCTGGAAGTACACCTCTGGCATCCGACTGCCGTTCGGCGACGTCCTGGGGGAGACGCCCCGGGTTCACTTGGGACGCACACTGGTGTTTCTCAGAAGAGCCCAAACTCCTCCCTGCGGGTGGGTGGGGGGCTGGGCACGCCAGCCTGGAATGTAAGGCTGTTCAGAACTGCGTACCTTGAGGCCGTGTGAAGGCCGCACGAACGAGAGCTTTCGAGCGAACAGGGCAGCGCTTCGCCATCACCGTTGCACATCCACGGAGCTTAGTCAAACGAACGCATTTACTTCCTGGGGCTCCAACACAGCCGAGGAGTTGGAAGGCATACAGTGACGGCCCTGTGACAGTTGTTACAACGAACGTGAGGGCACAGTGTCTCGTGAAATACCTTCTACGGTTGAAGCATTCCATTAACGCATGCCCCTCCGCTCCCTCTGGCGCTCCGTGGTATTACTGTCGGGGGAAATCTGGACTTTTGCTCGAGGCCGGGGTGGGGCGGGGGGACTCACAATTCTTCTGCCGGCGAGCTCCAGAGCGCTCCTGCTGAAGCTCCCAGCAAGGAACTGAGAGCAGCAGGCCTCACACGAGTCAACTCAGACTTCTTCTGTCACGAGTCAACTCAGACTTCTCATGGGAGGCCTTCCGGCAGCAAAGAGAAGGTGCGCGCGAGGAGTGTGCTTCAGGCAGCTTAGGACCCGCCACTGTCTCGTCTACCACGGAGGGGAATCAGGTTTGGCCAGGGTCGCCCAGCTTCATACCTGAGCTCCTACAGGTATCCTCAGCGGTTTCTGAGTACCTCAAGGAAACACAACGGGAGGAACAGGGCTCTTCCGTGGAGGCCCTTTGGGGCACAGGGACCTCTGCGTGGGATCTACTGGGTAAGTATGGCAGTACCTCAGGTAGGCCTCAGTGACCAAGGCTCTCCGGCTCACGCCTAGCTGTGTAAAGCAGTGTGGCGAACGTACGTAGTGCTCCTCAGGCTGGGCCCACAGCCTAGCTTTCGCTTCTGTGAGAGCGCTGTCCCGAGTCTCTTCCTGGAGCCAGTCGTCAGCGCGGTGTCTTTTGGCACTGCAGTTCTCTCTCAGTCAAGGAGGCCGTGCGACTGACTGGCAAAGGGCGTCCGCCCAGCGCTGCTTTCGCCAGTCTCTCTGACGACTGGGCCGCTCAACCTGGGCAACCCAGAGAGGAGTACACTGCCCTAGCTATGAATGTCAAGAGCTGTCTCCAGGGGCCTGCTTACGCTAAGGTTCCTCAGAAGCCAGAGGCCGCCGTTCCGGCACGGAGAGAGGTCATCCTGCGAAACTGGTGAATGGGCTCCTACCCTGTGTGTCCCCAGGAGCGTCGCAGGGTTAAGGCACTCCGTGGTGGAGTATGGCCTCATTGGAGACCCCTGCACACCCAAGTCCCCTGACGTGAAACACTGGAACTTCACCTTGAGGCCCGAGGTCACCTTTCGTTCGGCCGGAGCCGAACCTGGGGTGCCGTGGGAGGAGTTCCTAGAAAGGGATTGCCAGCACGGTTTTGGCTTTGGGAGAACGCGCAGCCTCGGCCCACAACGACAGTCCTGCCGTGCAGAGACGTCGTCGGGCCGCTAGTGCTGTTCCAGGCAGCTGTGAAGCCAAGCGCAAGGCGCCTCCAAACGGGGAGAAAGCGTCCTCTCCCCTCCGCGTCCCACGTTCAAGCTGAATGACGCAGCATGTTTCTCGGAAGGCTCTGCCGAGCTATCTAGTACAAGGGAGAGAGTGCCTGCCTCTGCCGAGAAAGGTTTTGACGTGGGGATTGCTGGACAGGCGGAAGAGCGTTCCCCAGGCCGTGCAAAGTTGAGGCCTTGGTGATTCTGGATGGTCCCAAGGGTCCAGAACTGTCCCTGGGAAAGCTGTCCTTTTCCCTCTTTTTCCGGCTGGAAGTACACCTCTGGCATCCGACTGCCGTTCGGCGACGTCCTGGGGGAGACGCCCCGGGTTCACTTGGGACGCACACTGGTGTTTCTCAGAAGAGCCCAAACTCCTCCCTGCGGGTGGGTGGGGGGCTGGGCACGCCAGCATGGAATGTAAGGCTGTTCAGAACTGCGTACCTTGAGGCCGTGTGAAGGCCGCACGAACGAGAGCTTTCGAGCGAACAGGGCAGCGTTTCGCCATCACCGTTGCACATCCACGGAGCTTAGTCAAACGAACGCATTTACTTCCTGGGGCTCCAACACAGCCGAGGAGTTGGAAGGCATACAGTGACGGCCCTGTGACAGTTGTTACAACGAACGTGAGGGCACAGTGTCTCGTGAAATACCTTCTACGGTTGAAGCATTCCATTAACGCATGCCCCTCCGCTCCCTCTGGCGCTCCGTGGTATTACTGTCGGGGGAAATCTGGACTTTTGCTCGAGGCCGGGGTGGGGCGGGGGGACTCACAATTCTTCTGCCGGCGAGCTCCAGAGCGCTCCTGCTGAAGCTCCCAGCAAGGAACTGAGAGCAGCAGGCCTCACACGAGTCAACTCAGACTTCTTCTGTCACGAGTCAACTCAGACTTCTCATGGGAGGCCTTCCGGCAGCAAAGAGAAGGTGCGCGCGAGGAGTGTGCTTCAGGCAGCTTAGGACCCGCCACTGTCTCGTCTACCACGGAGGGGAATCAGGTTTGGCCAGGGTCGCCCAGCTTCATACCTGAGCTCCTACAGGTATCCTCAGCGGTTTCTGAGTACCTCAAGGAAACACAACGGGAGGAACAGGGCTCTTCCGTGGAGGCCCTTTGGGGCACAGGGACCTCTGCGTGGGATCTACTGGGTAAGTATGGCAGTACCTCAGGTAGGCCTCAGTGACCAAGGCTCTCCGGCTCACGCCTAGCTGTGTAAAGCAGTGTGGCGAACGTACGTAGTGCTCCTCAGGCTGGGCCCACAGCCTAGCTTTCGCTTCTGTGAGAGCGCTGTCCCGAGTCTCTTCCTGGAGCCAGTCGTCAGCGCGGTGTCTTTTGGCACTGCAGTTCTCTCTCAGTCAAGGAGGCCGTGCGACTGACTGGCAAAGGGCGTCCGCCCAGCGCTGCTTTCGCCAGTCTCTCTGACGACTGGGCCGCTCAACCTGGGCAACCCAGAGAGGAGTACACTGCCCTAGCTATGAATGTCAAGAGCTGTCTCCAGGGGCCTGCTTACGCTAAGGTTCCTCAGAAGCCAGAGGCCGCCGTTCCGGCACGGAGAGAGGTCATCCTGCGAAACTGGTGAATGGGCTCCTACCCTGTGTGTCCCCAGGAGCGTCGCAGGGTTAAGGCACTCCGTGGTGGAGTATGGCCTCATTGGAGACCCCTGCACACCCAAGTCCCCTGACGTGAAACACTGGAACTTCACCTTGAGGCCCGAGGTCACCTTTCGTTCGGCCGGAGCCGAACCTGGGGTGCCGTGGGAGGAGTTCCTAGAAAGGGATTGCCAGCACGGTTTTGGCTTTGGGAGAACGCGCAGCCTCGGCCCACAACGACAGTCCTGCCGTGCAGAGACGTCGTCGGGCCGCTAGTGCTGTTCCAGGCAGCTGTGAAGCCAAGCGCAAGGCGCCTCCAAACGGGGAGAAAGCGTCCTCTCCCCTCCGCGTCCCACGTTCAAGCTGAATGACGCAGCATGTTTCTCGGAAGGCTCTGCCGAGCTATCTAGTACAAGGGAGAGAGTGCCTGCCTCTGCCGAGAAAGGTTTTGACGTGGGGATTGCTGGACAGGCGGAAGAGCGTTCCCCAGGCCGTGCAAAGTTGAGGCCTTGGTGATTCTGGATGGTCCCAAGGGTCCAGAACTGTCCCTGGGAAAGCTGTCCTTTTCCCTCTTTTTCCGGCTGGAAGTACACCTCTGGCATCCGACTGCCGTTCGGCGACGTCCTGGGGGAGACGCCCCGGTTTCACTTGGGACGCACACTGGTGTTTCTCAGAAGAGCCCAAACTCCTCCCTGCGGGTGGGTGGGGGGCTGGGCACGCCAGCCTGGAATGTAAGGCTGTTCAGAACTGCGTACCTTGAGGCCTTGTGAAGGCCGCACGAACGAGAGCTTTCGAGCGAACAGGGCAGCGCTTCGCCATCACCGTTGCACATCCACGGAGCTTAGTCAAACGAACGCATTTACTTCCTGGGGCTCCAACACAGCCGAGGAGTTGGAAGGCATACAGTGAGGGCCCTGTGACAGTTGTTACAACGAACGTGAGGGCACAGTGTCTCGTGAAATACCTTCCACGGTTGAAGCATTCCATTAACGCATGCCCCTCCGCTCCCTCTGGCGCTCCGTGGTATTACTGTCGGGGGAAATCTGGACTTTTGCTCGAGGCCGGGGTGGGGCGGGGGGACTCACAATTCTTCTGCCGGCGAGCTCCAGAGCGCTCCTGCTGAAGCTCCCAGCAAGGAACTGAGAGCAGCAGGCCTCACACGAGTCAACTCAGACTTCTTCTGTCACGAGTCAACTCAGACTTCTCATGGGAGGCCTTCCGGCAGCAAAGAGAAGGTGCGCGCGAGGAGTGTGCTTCAGGCAGCTTAGGACCCGCCACTGTCTCGTCTACCACGGAGGGGAATCAGGTTTGGCCAGGGTCGCCCAGCTTCATACCTGAGCTCCTACAGGTATCCTCAGCGGTTTCTGAGTACCGCAAGGAAACACAACGGGAGGAACAGGGCCCTTCCGTGGAGGCCCTTTGGGGCACAGGGACCTCTGCGTGGGATCTACTGGGTAAGTATGGCAGTACCTCAGGTAGGCCTCAGTGACCAAGGCTCTCCGGCTCACGCCTAGCTGTGTAAAGCAGTGTGGCGAACGTACGTACTGCTCCTCAGGCTGGGCCCACAGCCTAGCGTTCGCTTCTGTGAGAGCGCTGTCCCGAGTCTCTTCCTGGAGCCAGTCGTCAGCGCGGTGTCTTTTGGCACTGCAGTTCTCTCTCAGTCAAGGAGGCCGTGCAACTGACTGGCAAAGGGCGTCCGCCCAGCGCTGCTTTCGCCAGTCTCTCTGACGACTGGGCCACTCAACCTGGGCAACCCAGAGAGGAGTACACTGCCCTAGCTATGAATGTGAAGAGCTGTCTCCAGGGGCCTGCTTACGCTAAGGTTCCTCAGAAGCCAGAGGCCGCCGTTCCGGCACGGAGAGAGGTCATCCTGCGAAACTGGTGAATGGGCTCCTACCCTGTGTGTCCCCAGGAGCGTCGCAGGGTTAAGGCACTCCGTGGTGGAGTATGGCCTCATTGGAGACCCCTGCACACCCAAGTCCCCTGACGTGAAACACTGGAACTTCACCTTGAGGCCCGAGGTCACCTTTCGTTCGGCCGGAGCCGAACCTGGGGTGCCGTGGGAGGAGTTCCTAGAAAGGGATTGCCAGCACGGTTTTGGCTTTGGGAGAACGCGCAGCCTCGGCCCACAACGACAGTCCTGCCGTGCAGAGACGTCGTCGGGCCGCTAGTGCTGTTCCAGGCAGCTGTGAAGCCAAGCGCAAGGCGCCTCCAAACGGGGAGAAAGCGTCCTCTCCCCTCCGCGTCCCACGTTCAAGCTGAATGACGCAGCATGTTTCTCGGAAGGCTCTGCCGAGCTATCTAGTACAAGGGAGAGAGTGCCTGCCTCTGCCGAGAAAGGTTTTGACGTGGGGATTGCTGGACAGGTGGAAGAGCGTTCCCCAGGCCGTGCAAAGTTGAGGCCTTGGTGATTCTGGATGGTCCCAAGGGTCCAGAACTGTCCCTGGGAAAGCTGTCCTTTTCCCTCTTTTTCCGGCTGGAAGTACACCTCTGGCATCCGACTGCCGTTCGGCGACGTCCTGGGGGAGACGCCCCGGGTTCACTTGGGACGCACACTGGTGTTTCTCAGAAGAGCCCAAACTCCTCCCTGCGGGTGGGTGGGGGGCTGGGCACGCCAGCCTGGAATGTAAGGCTGTTCAGAACTGCGTACCTTGAGGCCGTGTGAAGGCCGCACGAACGAGAGCTTTCGAGCGAACAGGGCAGCGCTTCGCCATCACCATTGCACATCCACGGAGCTTAGTCAAACGAACGCATTTACTTCCTGGGGCTCCAACACAGCCGAGGAGTTGGAAGGCATACAGTGACGGCCCTGTGACAGTTGTTACAACGAACGTGAGGGCACAGTGTCTCGTGAAATACCTTCCATGGTTGAAGCATTCCATTAACGCATGCCCCTCCGCTCCCTCTGGCGCTCCGTGGTATTACTGTCGGGGGAAATCTGGACTTTTGCTCGAGGCCGGGGTGGGGCGGGGGGACTCACAATTCTTCTGCCGGCGAGCTCCAGAGCGCTCCTGCTGAAGCTCCCAGCAAGGAACTGAGAGCAGCAGGCCTCACACGAGTCAACTCAGACTTCTTCTGTCACGAGTCAACTCAGACTTCTCATGGGAGGCCTTCCGGCAGCAAAGAGAAGGTGCGCGCGAGGAGTGTGCTTCAGGCAGCTTAGGACCCGCCACTGTCTCGTCTACCACGGAGGGGAATCAGGTTTGGCCAGGGTCGCCCAGCTTCATACCTGAGCTCCTACAGGTATCCTCAGCGGTTTCTGAGTACCGCAAGGAAACACAACGGGAGGAACAGGGCTCTTCCGTGGAGGCCCTTTGGGGCACAGGGACCTCTGCGTGGGATCTACTGGGTAAGTATGGCAGTACCTCAGGTAGGCCTCAGTGACCAAGGCTCTCCGGCTCACGCCTAGCTGTGTAAAGCAGTGTGGCGAACGTACGTAGTGCTCCTCAGGCTGGGCCCACAGCCTAGCTTTCGCTTCTGTGAGAGCGCTGTCCCGAGTCTCTTCCTGGAGCCAGTCGTCAGCGCGGTGTCTTTTGGCACTGCAGTTCTCTCTCAGTCAAGGAGGCCGTGCGACTGACTGGCAAAGGGCGTCCGCCCAGCGCTGCTTTCGCCAGTCTCTCTGACGACTGGGCCGCTCAACCTGGGCAACCCAGAGAGGAGTACACTGCCCTAGCTATGAATGTCAAGAGCTGTCTCCAGGGGCCTGCTTACGCTAAGGTTCCTCAGAAGCCAGAGGCCGCCGTTCCGGCACGGAGAGAGGTCATCCTGCGAAACTGGTGAATGGGCTCCTACCCTGTGTGTCCCCAGGAGCGTCGCAGGGTTAAGGCACTCCGTGGTGGAGTATGGCCTCATTGGAGACCCCTGCACACCCAAGTCCCCTGACGTGAAACACTGGAACTTCACCTTGAGGCCCGAGGTCACCTTTCGTTCGGCCGGAGCCGAACCTGGGGTGCCGTGGGAGGAGTTCCTAGAAAGGGATTGCCAGCACGGTTTTGGCTTTGGGAGAACGCGCAGCCTCGGCCCACAACGACAGTCCTGCCGTGCAGAGACGTCGTCGGGCCGCTAGTGCTGTTCCAGGCAGCTGTGAAGCCAAGCGCAAGGCGCCTCCAAACGGGGAGAAAGCGTCCTCTCCCCTCCGCGTCCCACGTTCAAGCTGAATGACGCAGCATGTTTCTCGGAAGGCTCTGCCGAGCTATCTAGTACAAGGGAGAGAGTGCCTGCCTCTGCCGAGAAAGGTTTTGACGTGGGGATTGCTGGACAGGCGGAAGAGCGTTCCCCAGGCCGTGCAAAGTTGAGGCCTTGGTGATTCTGGATGGTCCCAAGGGTCCAGAACTGTCCCTGGGAAAGCTGTCCTTTTCCCTCTTTTTCCGGCTGGAAGTACACCTCTGGCATCCGACTGCCGTTCGGCGACGTCCTGGGGGAGACGCCCCGGGTTCACTTGGGACGCACACTGGTGTTTCTCAGAAGAGCCCAAACTCCTCCCTGCGGGTGGGTGGGGGGCTGGGCACGCCAGCCTGGAATGTAAGGCTGTTCAGAACTGCGTACCTTGAGGCCGTGTGAAGGCCGCACGAACGAGAGCTTTCGAGCGAACAGGGCAGCGCTTCGCCATCACCGTTGCACATCCACGGAGCTTAGTCAAACGAACGCATTTACTTCCTGGGGCTCCAACACAGCCGAGGAGTTGGAAGGCATACAGTGACGGCCCTGTGACAGTTGTTACAACGAACGTGAGGGCACAGTGTCTCGTGAAATACCTTCCACGGTTGAAGCATTCCATTAACGCATGCCCCTCCGCTCCCTCTGGCGCTCCGTGGTATTACTGTCGGGGGAAATCTGGACTTTTGCTCGAGGCCGGGGTGGGGCGGGGGGACTCACAATTCTTCTGCCGGCGAGCTCCAGAGCGCTCCTGCTGAAGCTCCCAGCAAGGAACTGAGAGCAGCAGGCCTCACACGAGTCAACTCAGACTTCTTCTGTCACGAGTCAACTCAGACTTCTCATGGGAGGCCTTCCGGCAGCAAAGAGAAGGTGCGCGCGAGGAGTGTGCTTCAGGCAGCTTAGGACCCGCCACTGTCTCGTCTACCACGGAGGGGAATCAGGTTTGGCCAGGGTCGCCCAGCTTCATACCTGAGCTCCTACAGGTATCCTCAGCGGTTTCTGAGTACCGCAAGGAAACACAACGGGAGGAACAGGGCCCTTCCGTGGAGGCCCTTTGGGGCACAGGGACCTCTGCGTGGGATCTACTGGGTAAGTATGGCAGTACCTCAGGTAGGCCTCAGTGACCAAGGCTCTCCGGCTCACGCCTAGCTGTGTAAAGCAGTGTGGCGAACGTACGTACTGCTCCTCAGGCTGGGCCCACAGCCTAGCGTTCGCTTCTGTGAGAGCGCTGTCCCGAGTCTCTTCCTGGAGCCAGTCGTCAGCGCGGTGTCTTTTGGCACTGCAGTTCTCTCTCAGTCAAGGAGGCCGTGCGACTGACTGGCAAAGGGCGTCCGCCCAGCGCTGCTTTCGCCAGTCTCTCTGACGACTGGGCCACTCAACCTGGGCAACCCAGAGAGGAGTACACTGCCCTAGCTATGAATGTCAAGAGCTGTCTCCAGGGGCCTGCTTACGCTAAGGTTCCTCAGAAGCCAGAGGCCGCCGTTCCGGCACGGAGAGAGGTCATCCTGCGAAACTGGTGAATGGGCTCCTACCCTGTGTGTCCCCAGGAGCGTCGCAGGGTTAAGGCACTCCGTGGTGGAGTATGGCCTCATTGGAGACCCCTGCACACCCAAGTCCCCTGACGTGAAACACTGGAACTTCACCTTGAGGCCCGAGGTCACCTTTCGTTCGGCCGGAGCCGAACCTGGGGTGCCGTGGGAGGAGTTCCTAGAAAGGGATTGCCAGCACGGTTTTGGCTTTGGGAGAACGCGCAGCCTCGGCCCACAACGACAGTCCTGCCGTGCAGAGACGTCGTCGGGCCGCTAGTGCTGTTCCAGGCAGCTGTGAAGCCAAGCGCAAGGCGCCTCCAAACGGGGAGAAAGCGTCCTCTCCCCTCCGCGTCCCACGTTCAAGCTGAATGACGCAGCATGTTTCTCGGAAGGCTCTGCCGAGCTATCTAGTACAAGGGAGAGAGTGCCTGCCTCTGCCGAGAAAGGTTTTGACGTGGGGATTGCTGGACAGGCGGAAGAGCGTTCCCCAGGCCGTGCAAAGTTGAGGCCTTGGTGATTCTGGATGGTCCCAAGGGTCCAGAACTGTCCCTGGGAAAGCTGTCCTTTTCCCTCTTTTTCCGGCTGGAAGTACACCTCTGGCATCCGACTGCCGTTCGGCGACGTCCTGGGGGAGACGCCCCGGGTTCACTTGGGACGCACACTGGTGTTTCTCAGAAGAGCCCAAACTCCTCCCTGCGGGTGGGTGGGGGGCTGGGCACGCCAGCATGGAATGTAAGGCTGTTCAGAACTGCGTACCTTGAGGCCGTGTGAAGGCCGCACGAACGAGAGCTTTCGAGCGAACAGGGCAGCGCTTCGCCATCACCGTTGCACATTCACGGAGCTTAGTCAAACGAACGCATTTACTTCCTGGGGCTCCAACACAGCCGAGGAGTTGGAAGGCATACAGTGAGGGCCCTTTGACAGTTGTTACAACGAACGTGAGGGCACAGTGTCTCGTGAAATACCTTCCACGGTTGAAGCATTCCGTTAACGCATGCCCCTCCGCTCCCTCTGGCGCTCCGTGGTATTACTGTCGGGGGAAATCTGGACTTTTGCTCGAGGCCGGGGTGGGGCGGGGGGACTCACAATTCTTCTGCCGGCGAGCTCCAGAGCGCTCCTGCTGAAGCTCCCAGCAAGGAACTGAGAGCAGCAGGCCTCACACGAGTCAACTCAGACTTCTTCTGTCACGAGTCAACTCAGACTTCTCATGGGAGGCCTTCCGGCAGCAAAGAGAAGGTGCGCGCGAGGAGTGTGTTTCAGGCAGCTTAGGACCCGCCACTGTCTCGTCTACCACGGAGGGGAATCAGGTTTGGCCAGGGTCGCCCAGCTTCATACCTGAGCTCCTACAGGTATCCTCAGCGGTTTCTGAGTACCTCAAGGAAACACAACGGGAGGAACAGGGCCCTTCCGTGGAGGCCCTTTGGGGCACAGGGACCTCTGCGTGGGATCTACTGGGTAAGTATGGCAGTACCTCAGGTAGGCCTCAGTGACCAAGGCTGTCGTCTGGCTCACGCCTAGCTGTGTAAAGCAGTGTGGCGAACGTACGTACTGCTCCTCAGGCTGGGCCCACAGCCTAGCTTTCGCTTCTGTGAGAGCGCTGTCCCGAGTCTCTTCCTGGAGCCAGTCGTCAGCGCGGTGTCTTTTGGCACTGCAGTTCTCTCTCAGTCAAGGAGGCCGTGCGACTGACTGGCAAAGGGCGTCCGCCCAGCGCTGCTTTCGCCAGTCTCTCTGACGACTGGGCCGCTCAACCTGGGCAACCCAGAGAGGAGTACACTGCCCTAGCTATGAATGTCAAGAGCTGTCTCCAGGGGCCTGCTTACGCTAAGGTTCCTCAGAAGCCAGAGGCCGCCGTTCCGGCACGGAGAGAGGTCATCCTGCGAAACTGGTGAATGGGCTCCTACCCTGTGTGTCCCCAGGAGCGTCGCAGGGTGAAGGCACTCCGTGGTGGAGTATGGCCTCATTGGAGACCCCTGCACACCCAAGTCCCCTGACGTGAAACACTGGAACTTCACCTTGAGGCCCGAGGTCACCTTTCGTTCGGCCGGAGCCGAACCTGGGGTGCCGTGGGAGGAGTTCCTAGAAAGGGATTGCCAGCACGGTTTTGGCTTTGGGAGAACGCGCAGCCTCGGCCCACAACGACAGTCCTGCCGTGCAGAGACGTCGTCGGGCCGCTAGTGCTGTTCAAGGCAGCTGTGAAGCCAAGCGCAAGGCGCCTCCAAACGGGGAGAAAGCGTCCTCTCCCCTCCGCGTCCCACGTTCAAGCTGAATGACGCAGCATGTTTCTCGGAAGGCTCTGCCGAGCTATCTAGTACAAGGGAGAGAGTGCCTGCCTCTGCCGAGAAAGGTTTTGACGTGGGGATTGCTGGACAGGCGGAAGAGCGTTCCCCAGGCCGTGCAAAGTTGAGGCCTTGGTGATTCTGGATGGTCCCAAGGGTCCAGAACTGTCCCTGGGAAAGCTGTCCTTTTCCCTCTTTTTCCGGCTGGAGGTACACCTCTGGCATCCGACTGCCGTTCGGCGACGTCCTGGGGGAGACGCCCCGAGTTCACTTGGGACGCACACTGGTGTTTCTCAGAAGAGCCCAAACTCCTCCCTGCGGGTGGGTGGGGGGCTGGGCACGCCAGCATGGAATGTAAGGCTGTTCAGAACTGCGTACCTTGAGGCCGTGTGAAGGCCGCACGAACGAGAGCTTTCGAGCGAACAGGGCAGCGCTTCGCCATCACCGTTGCACATTCACGGAGCTTAGTCAAACGAACGCATTTACTTCCTGGGGCTCCAACACAGCCGAGGAGTTGGAAGGCATACAGTGAGGGCCCTGTGACAGTTGTTACAACGAACGTGAGGGCACAGTGTCTCGTGAAATACCTTCCAGGGTTGAAGCATTCCGTTAACGCATGCCCCTCCGCTCCCTCTGGCGCTCCGAGGTGTTCCTAACGGGGGAAATCTGGACTTTTGCTCGAGGCCGGGGTGGGGCGGGGGGACTCACAATTCTTCTGCCGGCGAGCTCCAGAGCGCTCCTGCTGAAGCTCCCAGCAAGGAACTGAGAGCAGCAGGCCTCACACGAGTCAACTCAGACTTCTTCTGTCACGAGTCAACTCAGACTTCTCATGGGAGGCCTTCCGGCAGCAAAGAGAAGGTGCGCGCGAGGAGTGTGCTTCAGGCAGCTTAGGACCCGCCACTGTCTCGTCTACCACGGAGGGGAATCAGGTTTGGCCAGGGTCGCCCAGCTTCATACCTGAGCTCCTACAGGTATCCTCAGCGGTTTCTGAGTACCTCAAGGAAACACAACGGGAGGAACAGGGCCCTTCCGTGGAGGCCCTTTGGGGCACAGGGACCTCTGCGTGGGGTCTACTGGGTAAGTATGGCAGTACCTCAGGTAGGCCTCAGTGACCAAGGCTCTCCGGCTCACGCCTAGCTGTGTAAAGCAGTGTGGCGAACGTACGTACTGCTCCTCAGGCTGGGCCCACAGCCTAGCTTTCGCTTCTGTGAGAGCGCTGTCCCGAGTCTCTTCCTGGAGCCAGTCGTCAGCGCGGTGTCTTTTGGCACTGCAGTTCTCTCTCAGTCAAGGAGGCCGTGCGACTGACTGGCAGAGGGCGTCCGCCCAGCGCTGCTTTCGCCAGTCTCTCTGACGACTGGGCCACTCAACCTGGGCAACCCAGAGAGGAGTACACTGCCCTAGCTATGAATGTCAAGAGCTGTCTCCAGGGGCCTGCTTACGCTAAGTTTCCTCAGAAGCCAGAGGCCGCCGTTCCGGCACGGAGAGAGGTCATCCTGCGAAACTGGTGAATGGGCTCCTACCCTGTGTGTCCCCAGGAGCGTCGCAGGGTTAAGGCACTCCGTGGTGGAGTATGGCCTCATTGGAGACCCCTGCACACCCAAGTCCCCTGACGTGAAACACTGGAACTTCACCTTGAGGCCCGAGGTCACCTTTCGTTCGGCCGGAGCCGAACCTGGGGTGCCGTGGGAGGAGTTCCTAGAAGGGGATTGCCAGCACGGTTTTGGCTTTGGGAGAACACGCAGCCTCGGCCCACAACGACCATCCTGCCGTGCAGAGACGTCGGGCCGCTAGTGCTGTTCCAGGCAGCTGTGAAGCCAAGCGCAAGGCGCCTCCAAACGGGGAGAAAGCGTCCTCTCCCCTCCGCCTCCCACGTTCAAGCTGAATGACGCAGCATGTTTCTCGGAAGGCTCTGCCGAGCTATCTAGTACAAGGGAGAGAGTGCCTGCCTCTGCCGAGAAAGGTTTTGACGTGGGGATTGCTGGACAGGCGGAAGAGCGTTCCCCAGGCCGTGCAAAGTTGAGGCCTTGGTGATTCTGGATGGTCCCAAGGGTCCAGAACTGTCCCTGGGAAAGCTGTCCTTTTCCCTCTTTTTCCGGCTGGAAGTACACCTCTGGCATCCGACTGCCGTTCGGCGACGTCCTGGGGGAGACGCCCCGGTTTCACTTGGGATGCACACTGGTGTTTCTCAGAAGAGCCCAAGTTCCTCCCTGAGGGTGGGTGGGGTGCTGGGCACACCAGCCTGGAATGTAAGGCTGTTTAGAACTGCGTACCTTGAGGCCGTGTGAAGGCCGCACGAACGAGAGCTTTCGAGCGAACAGGGCAGCGCTTCGCCATCACCGTTGCACATCCACGGAGCTTAGTCAAACGAACGCATTTACTTCCTGGGGCTCCAACACAGCCGAGGAGTTGGAAGGCATACAGTGAGGGCCCTTTGACAGTTGTTACAACGAACGTGAGGGCACAGTGTCTCGTGAAATACCTTCCAGGGTTGAAGCATTCCGTTAACGCATGCCCCTCCGCTCCCTCTGGCGCTCCGAGGTGTTCCTAACGGGGGAAATCTGGACTTTTGCTCGAGGCCGGGGTGGGGCGGGGGGACTCACAATTCTTCTGCCGGCGAGCTCCAGAGCGCTCCTGCTGAAGCTCCCAGCAAGGAACTGAGAGCAGCAGGCCTCACACGAGTCAACTCAGACTTCTTCTGTCACGAGTCAACTCAGACTTCTCATGGGAGGCCTTCCGGCAGCAAAAAGAAGGTGCGTGCGAGGAGTGTGCTTCAGGCAGCTTAGGACCCGGCACTGTCTCGTCTACCACGGAGGGGAATCAGGTTTGGCCAGGGTCGCCCAGCTTCATACCTGAGCTCCTACAGGTATCCTCAGCGGTTTCTGAGTACCGCAAGGAAACACAACGGGAGGAACAGGGCCCTTCCGTGGAGGCCCTTTGGGGCACAGGGACCTCTGCGTGGGATCTACTGGGTAAGTATGGCAGTACCTCAGGTAGGCCTCAGTGACCAAGGCTCTCCGGCTCACGCCTAGCTGTGAAAAGCAGTGTGGCGAACGTACGTACTGCTCCTCAGGCTGGGCCCACAGCCTAGCTTTCGCTTCTGTGAGAGCGCTGTCCCGAGTCTCTTCCTGGAGCCAGTCGTCAGCGCGGTGTCTTTTGGCACTGCAGTTCTCTCTCCGTCAAGGAGGCCGTGCGACTGACTGGCAAAGGGCGTCCGCCCAGCGCTGCTTTCGCCAGTCTCTCTGACGACTGGGCCACTCAGCCTGGGCAACCCAGAGAGGAGTACACTGCCCTAGCTATGAATGTCAAGAGCTGTCTCCAGGGGCCTGCTTACGCTAAGGTTCCTCAGAAGCCAGAGGCCGCCGTTCCGAAACGGAGAGAGGTCATCCTGAGAAACTGGTGAATGGGCTCCTACCCTGTGTGTCCCCAGGAGCGTCGCAGGGTTAAGGCACTCCGTGGTGGAGTATGGCCTCATTGGAGACCCCTGCACACCCAAGTCCCCTGACGTGAAACACTGGAACTTCACCTTGAGGCCCGAGGTCACCTTTCGTTCGGCCGGAGCCGAACCTGGGGTGCCGTGGGAGGAGTTCCTAGAAGGGGATTGCCAGCACGGTTTTGGCTTTGGGAGAACACGCAGCCTCGGCCCACAACGACCGTCCTGCCGTGCAGAGACGTCGGGCCGCTAGTGCTGTTCCAGGCAGCTTTGAAGCCAAGCGCAAGGCGCCTCCAAACGGGGAGAAAGCGTCCTCTCCCCTCCGCGTCCCACGTTCAAGCTGAATGACGCAGCATGTTTCTCGGAAGGCTCTGCCGAGCTATCTAGTACAAGGGAGAGAGTGCCTGCCTCTGCCGAGAAAGGTTTTGACGTGGGGATTGCTGGACAGGCGGAAGAGCGTTCCCCAGGCCGTGCAAAGTTGAGGCCTTGGTGATTCTGGATGGTCCCAAGGGTCCAGAACTGTCCCTGGGAAAGCTGTCCTTTCCCCTCTTTTTCCGGCTGGAAGTACACCTCTGGCATCCGACTGCCGTTTGGCGACGTCCTGGGAGAGACGCCCTGGTTTCACTTGGGACGCACACTGGTGTTTCTCAGAAGAGCCCAAGTTCCTCCCTGCGGGTGGGTGGGGGGCTGGGCACACCAGCCTGGAATGTAAGGCTGTTCAGAACTGCGTACCTTGAGGCCGTGTGAAGGCCGCACGAACGAGAGCTTTCGAGCGAACAGGGCAGCGCTTCGCCATCACCGTTGCACATCCACGGAGCTTAGTCAAACGAACGCATTTACTTCCTGGGGCTCCAACACAGCCGAGGAGTTGGAAGGCATACAGTGACGGCCCTGTGACAGTTGTTACAACGAACGTGAGTGCACAGTGTCTCGTGAAATACCTTCCAGGGTTGAAGCATTCCGTTAACGCATGCCCCTCCGCTCCCTCTGGCACTCCGAGGTGTTCCTAACGGGGGAAATCTGGACTTTTGCTCGAGGCCGGGGTGGGGCGGGGGGACTCACAATTCTTCTGCCGGCGAGCTCCAGAGCGCTCCTGCTGAAGCTCCCAGCAAGGAACTGAGAGCAGCAGGCCTCACACGAGTCAACTCAGACTTCTTCTGTCACGAGTCAACTCAGACTTCTCATGGGAGGCCTTCCGGCAGCAAAGAGAAGGTGCGCGCGAGGAGTGTGCTTCAGGCAGCTTAGGACCCGCCACTGTCTCGTCTACCACGGAGGGGAATCAGGTTTGGCCAGGGTCGCCCAGCTTCATACCTGAGCTCCTACAGGTATCCTCAGCGGTTTCTGAGTACCGCAAGGAAACACAACGGGAGGAACAGGGCCCTTCCGTGGAGGCCCTTTGGGGCACAGGGACCTCTGCGTGGGATCTACTGGGTAAGTATGGCAGTACCTCAGGTAGGCCTCAGTGACCAAGGCTCTCCGGCTCACGCCTAGCTGTGAAAAGCAGTGTGGCGAACGTACGTACTGCTCCTCAGGCTGGGCCCACAGCCTAGCTTTCGCTTCTGTGAGAGCGCTGTCCCGAGTCTCTTCCTGGAGCCAGTCGTCAGCGCGGTGTCTTTTGGCACTGCAGTTCTCTCTCCGTCAAGGAGGCCGTGCGACTGACTGGCAAAGGGCGTCCGCCCAGCGCTGCTTTCGCCAGTCTCTCTGACGACTGGGCCACTCAGCCTGGGCAACCCAGAGAGGAGTACACTGCCCTAGCTATGAATGTCAAGAGCTGTCTCCAGGGGCCTGCTTACGCTAAGGTTCCTCAGAAGCCAGAGGCCGCCGTTCCGAAACGGAGAGAGGTCATCCTGAGAAACTGGTGAATGGGCTCCTACCCTGTGTGTCCCCAGGAGCGTCGCAGGGTTAAGGCACTCCGTGGTGGAGTATGGCCTCATTGGAGACCCCTGCACACCCAAGTCCCCTGACGTGAAACACTGGAACTTCACCTTGAGGCCCGAGGTCACCTTTCGTTCGGCCGGAGCCGAACCTGGGGTGCCGTGGGAGGAGTTCCTAGAAGGGGATTGCCAGCACGGTTTTGGCTTTGGGAGAACACACAGCCTCGGCCCACAACGACCGTCCTGCCGTGCAGAGACGTCGGGCCGCTAGTGCTGTTCCAGGCAGCTTTGAAGCCAAGCGCAAGGCGCCTCCAAACGGGGAGAAAGCGTCCTCTCCCCTCCGCGTCCCACGTTCAAGCTGAATGACGCAGCATGTTTCTCGGAAGGCTCTGCCGAGCTATCTAGTACAAGGGAGAGAGTGCCTGCCTCTGCCGAGAAAGGTTTTGACGTGGGGATTGCTGGACAGGCGGAAGAGCGTTCCCCAGGCCGTGCAAAGTTGAGGCCTTGGTGATTCTGGATGGTCCCAAGGGTCCAGAACTGTCCCTGGGAAAGCTGTCCTTTTCCCTCTTTTTCCGGCTGGAAGTACACCTCTGGCATCCGACTGCCGTTCGGCGACGTCCTGGGGGAGACGCCCCGGTTTCACTTGGGATGCACACTGGTGTTTCTCAGAAGAGCCCAAGTTCCTCCCTGCGGGTGGGTGGGGGGCTGGGCACACCAGCCTGGAATGTAAGGCTGTTTAGAACTGCGTACCTTGAGGCCGTGTGAAGGCCGAACGAACGAGAGCTTTCAAGTTAACAGGGCAGCGCTTCGCCATCACCGTTGCACATTCACGGAGCTTAGTCAAAGGAACGCATTTACTTCCTGGGGCTCCAACACAGCCGAGGAGTTGGAAGGCATACAGTGAGGGCCCTTTGACAGTTGTTACAACGAACGTGAGGGCACAGTGTCTCGTGAAATACCTTCCAGGGTTGAAGCATTCCGTTAACGCATGCCCCTCCGCTCCCTCTGGCGCTCCGAGGTGTTCCTAACGGGGGAAATCTGGACTTTTGCTCGAGGCCGGGGTGGGGCGGGGGGACTCACAATTCTTCTGCCGGCGAGCTCCAGAGCGCTCCTGCTGAAGCTCCCAGCAAGGAACTGAGAGCAGCAGGCCTCACACGAGTCAACTCAGACTTCTTCTGTCACGAGTCAACTCAGACTTCTCATGGGAGGCCTTCCGGCAGCAAAAAGAAGGTGCGTGCGAGGAGTGTGCTTCAGGCAGCTTAGGACCCGCCACTGTCTCGTCTACCACGGAGGGGAATCAGGTTTGGCCAGGGTCGCCCAGCTTCATACCTGAGCTCCTACAGGTATCCTCAGCGGTTTCTGAGTACCGCAAGGAAACACAACGGGAGGAACAGGGCCCTTCCGTGGAGGCCCTTTGGGGCACAGGGACCTCTGCGTGGGATCTACTGGGTAAGTATGGCAGTACCTCAGGTAGGCCTCAGTGACCAAGGCTCTCCGGCTCACGCCTAGCTGTGAAAAGCAGTGTGGCGAACGTACGTACTGCTCCTCAGGCTGGGCCCACAGCCTAGCTTTCGCTTCTGTGAGAGCGCTGTCCCGAGTCTCTTCCTGGAGCCAGTCGTCAGCGCGGTGTCTTTTGGCACTGCAGTTCTCTCTCCGTCAAGGAGGCCGTGCGACTGACTGGCAAAGGGCGTCCGCCCAGCGCTGCTTTCGCCAGTCTCTCTGACGACTGGGCCACTCAGCCTGGGCAACCCAGAGAGGAGTACACTGCCCTAGCTATGAATGTCAAGAGCTGTCTCCAGGGGCCTGCTTACGCTAAGGTTCCTCAGAAGCCAGAGGCCGCCGTTCCGAAACGGAGAGAGGTCATCCTGAGAAACTGGTGAATGGGCTCCTACCCTGTGTGTCCCCAGGAGCGTCGCAGGGTTAAGGCACTCCGTGGTGGAGTATGGCCTCATTGGAGACCCCTGCACACCCAAGTCCCCTGACGTGAAACACTGGAACTTCACCTTGAGGCCCGAGGTCACCTTTCGTTCGGCCGGAGCCGAACCTGGGGTGCCGTGGGAGGAGTTCCTAGAAGGGGATTGCCAGCACGGTTTTGGCTTTGGGAGAACACGCAGCCTCGGCCCACAACGACCGTCCTGCCGTGCAGAGACGTCGGGCCGCTAGTGCTGTTCCAGGCAGCTTTGAAGCCAAGCGCAAGGCGCCTCCAAACGGGGAGAAAGCGTCCTCTCCCCTCCGCGTCCCACGTTCAAGCTGAATGACGCAGCATGTTTCTCGGAAGGCTCTGCCGAGCTATCTAGTACAAGGGAGAGAGTGCCTGCCTCTGCCGAGAAAGGTTTTGACGTGGGGATTGCTGGACAGGCGGAAGAGCGTTCCCCAGGCCGTGCAAAGTTGAGGCCTTGGTGATTCTGGATGGTCCCAAGGGTCCAGAACTGTCCCTGGGAAAGCTGTCCTTTCCCCTCTTTTTCCGGCTGGAAGTACACCTCTGGCATCCGACTGCCGTTCGGCGACGTCCTGGGAGAGACGCCCTGGTTTCACTTGGGACGCACACTGGTGTTTCTCAGAAGAGCCCAAGTTCCTCCCTGCGGGTGGGTGGGGGGCTGGGCACACCAGCCTGGAATGTAAGGCTGTTCAGAACTGCGTACCTTGAGGCCGTGTGAAGGCCGCACGAACGAGAGCTTTCGAGCGAACAGGGCAGCGCTTCGCCATCACCGTTGCACATCCACGGAGCTTAGTCAAACGAACGCATTTACTTCCTGGGGCTCCAACACAGCCGAGGAGTTGGAAGGCATACAGTGACGGCCCTGTGACAGTTGTTACAACGAACGTGAGTGCACAGTGTCTCGTGAAATACCTTCCAGGGTTGAAGCATTCCGTTAACGCATGCCCCTCCACTCCCTCTGGCGCTCCGAGGTGTTCCTAACGGGGGAAATCTGGACTTTTGCTCGAGGCCGGGGTGGGGCGGGGGGACTCACAATTCTTCTGCCGGCGAGCTCCAGAGCGCTCCTGCTGAAGCTCCCAGCAAGGAACTGAGAGCAGCAGGCCTCACACGAGTCAACTCAGACTTCTTCTGTCACGAGTCAACTCAGACTTCTCATGGGAGGCCTTCCGGCAGCAAAGAGAAGGTGCGCGCGAGGAGTGTGCTTCAGGCAGCTTAGGACCCGCCACTGTCTCGTCTACCACGGAGGGGAATCAGGTTTGGCCAGGGTCGCCCAGCTTCATACCTGAGCTCCTACAGGTATCCTCAGCGGTTTCTGAGTACCGCAAGGAAACACAACGGGAGGAACAGGGCCCTTCCGTGGAGGCCCTTTGGGGCACAGGGACCTCTGCGTGGGATCTACTGGGTAAGTATGGCAGTACCTCAGGTAGGCCTCAGTGACCAAGGCTCTCCGGCTCACGCCTAGCTGTGAAAAGCAGTGTGGCGAACGTACGTACTGCTCCTCAGGCTGGGCCCACAGCCTAGCTTTCGCTTCTGTGAGAGCGCTGTCCCGAGTCTCTTCCTGGAGCCAGTCGTCAGCGCGGTGTCTTTTGGCACTGCAGTTCTCTCTCCGTCAAGGAGGCCGTGCGACTGACTGGCAAAGGGCGTCCGCCCAGCGCTGCTTTCGCCAGTCTCTCTGACGACTGGGCCACTCAGCCTGGGCAACCCAGAGAGGAGTACACTGCCCTAGCTATGAATGTCAAGAGCTGTCTCCAGGGGCCTGCTTACGCTAAGGTTCCTCAGAAGCCAGAGGCCGCAGTTCCGAAACGGAGAGAGGTCATCCTGAGAAACTGGTGAATGGGCTCCTACCCTGTGTGTCCCCAGGAGCGTCGCAGGGTTAAGGCACTCCGTGGTGGAGTATGGCCTCATTGGAGACCCCTGCACACCCAAGTCCCCTGACGTGAAACACTGGAACTTCACCTTGAGGCCCGAGGTCACCTTTCGTTCGGCCGGAGCCGAACCTGGGGTGCCGTGGGAGGAGTTCCTAGAAGGGGATTGCCAGCACGGTTTTGGCTTTGGGAGAACACGCAGCCTCGGCCCACAACGACCGTCCTGCCGTGCAGAGACGTCGGGCCGCTAGTGCTGTTCCAGGCAGCTTTGAAGCCAAGCGCAAGGCGCCTCCAAACGGGGAGAAAGCGTCCTCTCCCCTCCGCGTCCCACGTTCAAGCTGAATGACGCAGCATGTTTCTCGGAAGGCTCTGCCGAGCTATCTAGTACAAGGGAGAGAGTGCCTGCCTCTGCCGAGAAAGGTTTTGACGTGGGGATTGCTGGACAGGCGGAAGAGCGTTCCCCAGGCCGTGCAAAGTTGAGGCCTTGGTGATTCTGGATGGTCCCAAGGGTCCAGAACTGTCCCTGGGAAAGCTGTCCTTTTCCCTCTTTTTCCGGCTGGAAGTACACCTCTGGCATCCGACTGCCGTTCGGCGACGTCCTGGGGGAGACGCCCCGGGTTCACTTGGGACGCACACTGGTGTTTCTCAGAAGAGCCCAAGTTCCTCCCTGCGGGTGGGTGGGGGGCTGGGCACACCAGCCTGGAATGTAAGGCTGTTCAGAACTGCGTACCTTGAGGCCGTGTGAAGGCCGCACGAACGAGAGCTTTCGAGCGAACAGGGCAGCGCTTCGCCATCACCGTTACACATCCACGGAGCTTAGTCAAACGAACGCATTTACTTCCTGGGGCTCCAACACAGCCGAGGAGTTGGAAGGCATACAGTGAGGGCCCTTTGACAGTTGTTACAACGAACGTGAGGGCACAGTGTCTCGTGAAATACCTTCCAGGGTTGAAGCATTCCGTTAACGCATGCCCCTCCGCTCCCTCTGGCACTCCGTGGTATTACTGTCGGGGGAAATCTGGACTTTTGCTCGAGGCCGGGGTGGGGCGGGGGGACTCACAATTCTTCTGCCGGCGAGCTCCAGAGCGCTCCTGCTGAAGCTCCCAGCAAGGAACTGAGAGCAGCAGGCCTCACACGAGTCAACTCAGACTTCTTCTGTCACGAGTCAACTCAGACTTCTCATGGGAGGCCTTCCGGCAGCAAAGAGAAGGTGCGCGCGAGGAGTGTGCTTCAGGCAGCTTAGGACCCGCCACTGTCTCGTCTACCACGGAGGGGAATCAGGTTTGGCCAGGGTCGCCCAGCTTCATACCTGAGCTCCTACAGGTATCCTCAGCGGTTTCTGAGTACCGCAAGGAAACACAACGGGAGGAACAGGGCCCTTCCGTGGAGGCCCTTTGGGGCACAGGGACCTCTGCGTGGGGTCTACTGGGTAAGTATGGCAGTACCTCAGGTAGGCCTCAGTGACCAAGGCTCTCCGGCTCACGCCTAGCTGTGAAAAGCAGTGTGGCGAACGTACGTACTGCTCCTCAGGCTGGGCCCACAGCCTAGCTTTCGCTTCTGTGAGAGCGCTGTCCCGAGTCTCTTCCTGGAGCCAGTCGTCAGCGCGGTGTCTTTTGGCACTGCAGTTCTCTCTCCGTCAAGGAGGCCGTGCGACTGACTGGCAAAGGGCGTCCGCCCAGCGCTGCTTTCGCCAGTCTCTCTGACGACTGGGCCACTCAGCCTGGGCAACCCAGAGAGGAGTACACTGCCCTAGCTATGAATGTCAAGAGCTGTCTCCAGGGGCCTGCTTACGCTAAGGTTCCTCAGAAGCCAGAGGCCGCCGTTCCGAAACGGAGAGAGGTCATCCTGAGAAACTGGTGAATGGGCTCCTACCCTGTGTGTCCCCAGGAGCGTCGCAGGGTTAAGGCACTCCGTGGTGGAGTATGGCCTCATTGGAGACCCCTGCACACCCAAGTCCCCTGACGTGAAACACTGGAACTTCACCTTGAGGCCCGAGGTCACCTTTCGTTCGGCCGGAGCCGAACCTGGGGTGCCGTGGGAGGAGTTCCTAGAAGGGGATTGCCAGCACGGTTTTGGCTTTGGGAGAACACGCAGCCTCGGCCCACAACGACCGTCCTGCCGTGCAGAGACGTCGGGCCGCTAGTGCTGTTCCAGGCAGCTTTGAAGCCAAGCGCAAGGCGCCTCCAAACGGGGAGAAAGCGTCCTCTCCCCTCCGCGTCCCACGTTCAAGCTGAATGACGCAGCATGTTTCTCGGAAGGCTCTGCCGAGCTATCTAGTACAAGGGAGAGAGTGCCTGCCTCTGCCGAGAAAGGTTTTGACGTGGGGATTGCTGGACAGGCGGAAGAGCGTTCCCCAGGCCGTGCAAAGTTGAGGCCTTGGTGATTCTGGATGGTCCCAAGGGTCCAGAACTGTCCCTGGGAAAGCTGTCCTTTTCCCTCTTTTTCCGGCTGGAAGTACACCTCTGGCATCCGACTGCCGTTCGGCGACGTCCTGGGGGAGACGCCCCGGTTTCACTTGGGATGCACACTGGTGTTTCTCAGAAGAGCCCAAGTTCCTCCCTGCGGGTGGGTGGGGGGCTGGGCACACCAGCCTGGAATGTAAGGCTGTTCAGAACTGCGTACCTTGAGGCCGTGTGAAGGCCGCACGAACGAGAGCTTTCGAGCGAACAGGGCAGCGCTTCGCCATCACCGTTGCACATCCACGGAGCTTAGTCAAACGAACGCATTTACTTCCTGGGGCTCCAACACAGCCGAGGAGTTGGAAGGCATACAGTGAGGGCCCTTTGACAGTTGTTACAACGAACGTGAGGGCACAGTGTCTCGTGAAATACCTTCCAGGGTTGAAGCATTCCGTTAACGCATGCCCCTCCGCTCCCTCTGGCTCTCCGAGGTGTTCCTAACGGGGGAAATCTGGACTTTTGCTCGAGGCCGGGGTGGGGCGGGGGGACTCACAATTCTTCTGCCGGCGAGCTCCAGAGCGCTCCTGCTGAAGCTCCCAGCAAGGAACTGAGAGCAGCAGGCCTCACACGAGTCAACTCAGACTTCTTCTGTCACGAGTCAACTCAGACTTCTCATGGGAGGCCTTCCGAAGGTGCGTGCGAGGAGTGTGCTTCAGGCAGCTTAGGACCCGCCACTGTCTCGTCTACCACGGAGGGGAATCAGGTTTGGCCAGGGTCGCCCAGCTTCATACCTGAGCTCCTACAGGTATCCTCAGCGGTTTCTGAGTACCGCAAGGAAACACAACGGGAGGAACAGGGCCCTTCCGTGGAGGCCCTTTGGGGCACAGGGACCTCTGCGTGGGATCTACTGGGTAAGTATGGCAGTACCTCAGGTAGGCCTCAGTGACCAAGGCTCTCCGGCTCACGCCTAGCTGTGAAAAGCAGTGTGGCGAACGTACGTACTGCTCCTCAGGCTGGGCCCACAGCCTAGCTTTCGCTTCTGTGAGAGCGCTGTCCCGAGTCTCTTCCTGGAGCCAGTCGTCAGCGCGGTGTCTTTTGGCACTGCAGTTCTCTCTCCGTCAAGGAGGCCGTGCGACTGACTGGCAAAGGGCGTCCGCCCAGCGCTGCTTTCGCCAGTCTCTCTGACGACTGGGCCACTCAGCCTGGGCAACCCAGAGAGGAGTACACTGCCCTAGCTATGAATGTCAAGAGCTGTCTCCAGGGGCCTGCTTACGCTAAGGTTCCTCAGAAGCCAGAGGCCGCCGTTCCGAAACGGAGAGAGGTCATCCTGAGAAACTGGTGAATGGGCTCCTACCCTGTGTGTCCCCAGGAGCGTCGCAGGGTTAAGGCACTCCGTGGTGGAGTATGGCCTCATTGGAGACCCCTGCACACCCAAGTCCCCTGACGTGAAACACTGGAACTTCACCTTGAGGCCCGAGGTCACCTTTCGTTCGGCCGGAGCCGAACCTGGGGTGCCGTGGGAGGAGTTCCTAGAAGGGGATTGCCAGCACGGTTTTGGCTTTGGGAGAACACGCAGCCTCGGCCCACAACGACCGTCCTGCCGTGCAGAGACGTCGGGCCGCTAGTGCTGTTCCAGGCAGCTTTGAAGCCAAGCGCAAGGCGCCTCCAAACGGGGAGAAAGCGTCCTCTCCCCTCCGCGTCCCACGTTCAAGCTGAATGACGCAGCATGTTTCTCGGAAGGCTCTGCCGAGCTATCTAGTACAAGGGAGAGAGTGCCTGCCTCTGCCGAGAAAGGTTTTGACGTGGGGATTGCTGGACAGGCGGAAGAGCGTTCCCCAGGCCGTGCAAAGTTGAGGCCTTGGTGATTCTGGATGGTCCCAAGGGTCCAGAACTGTCCCTGGGAAAGCTGTCCTTTTCCCTCTTTTTCCGGCTGGAAGTACACCTCTGGCATCCGACTGCCGTTCGGCGACGTCCTGGGGGAGACGCCCCGGTTTCACTTGGGATGCACACTGGTGTTTCTCAGAAGAGCCCAAGTTCCTCCCTGCGGGTGGGTGGGGGGCTGGGCACACCAGCCTGGAATGTAAGGCTGTTTAGAACTGCGTACCTTGAGGCCGTGTGAAGGCCGCACGAACGAGAGCTTTCAAGTTAACAGGGCAGCGCTTCGCCATCACCGTTGCACATTCACGGAGCTTAGTCAAACGAACGCATTTACTTCCTGGGGCTCCAACACAGCCGAGGAGTTGGAAGGCATACAGTGAGGGCCCTTTGACAGTTGTTACAACGAACGTGAGGGCACAGTGTCTCGTGAAATACCTTCCAGGGTTGAAGCATTCCGTTAACGCATGCCCCTCCGCTCCCTCTGGCGCTCCGAGGTGTTCCTAACGGGGGAAATCTGGACTTTTGCTCGAGGCCGGGGTGGGGCGGGGGGACTCACAATTCTTCTGCCGGCGAGCTCCAGAGCGCTCCTGCTGAAGCTCCCAGCAAGGAACTGAGAGCAGCAGGCCTCACACGAGTCAACTCAGACTTCTTCTGTCACGAGTCAACTCAGACTTCTCATGGGAGGCCTTCCGGCAGCAAAAAGAAGGTGCGTGCGAGGAGTGTGCTTCAGGCAGCTTAGGACCCGCCACTGTCTCGTCTACCACGGAGGGGAATCAGGTTTGGCCAGGGTCGCCCAGCTTCATACCTGAGCTCCTACAGGTATCCTCAGCGGTTTCTGAGTACCGCAAGGAAACACAACGGGAGGAACAGGGCCCTTCCGTGGAGGCCCTTTGGGGCACAGGGACCTCTGCGTGGGATCTACTGGGTAAGTATGGCAGTACCTCAGGTAGGCCTCAGTGACCAAGGCTCTCCGGCTCACGCCTAGCTGTGAAAAGCAGTGTGGCGAACGTACGTACTGCTCCTCAGGCTGGGCCCACAGCCTAGCTTTCGCTTCTGTGAGAGCGCTGTCCCGAGTCTCTTCCTGGAGCCAGTCGTCAGCGCGGTGTCTTTTGGCACTGCAGTTCTCTCTCCGTCAAGGAGGCCGTGCGACTGACTGGCAAAGGGCGTCCGCCCAGCGCTGCTTTCGCCAGTCTCTCTGACGACTGGGCCACTCAGCCTGGGCAACCCAGAGAGGAGTACACTGCCCTAGCTATGAATGTCAAGAGCTGTCTCCAGGGGCCTGCTTACGCTAAGGTTCCTCAGAAGCCAGAGGCCGCCGTTCCGAAACGGAGAGAGGTCATCCTGAGAAACTGGTGAATGGGCTCCTACCCTGTGTGTCCCCAGGAGCGTCGCAGGGTTAAGGCACTCCGTGGTGGAGTATGGCCTCATTGGAGACCCCTGCACACCCAAGTCCCCTGACGTGAAACACTGGAACTTCACCTTGAGGCCCGAGGTCACCTTTCGTTCGGCCGGAGCCGAACCTGGGGTGCCGTGGGAGGAGTTCCTAGAAGGGGATTGCCAGCACGGTTTTGGCTTTGGGAGAACACGCAGCCTCGGCCCACAACGACCGTCCTGCCGTGCAGAGACGTCGGGCCGCTAGTGCTGTTCCAGGCAGCTTTGAAGCCAAGCGCAAGGCGCCTCCAAACGGGGAGAAAGCGTCCTCTCCCCTCCGCGTCCCACGTTCAAGCTGAATGACGCAGCATGTTTCTCGGAAGGCTCTGCCGAGCTATCTAGTACAAGGGAGAGAGTGCCTGCCTCTGCCGAGAAAGGTTTTGACGTGGGGATTGCTGGACAGGCGGAAGAGCGTTCCCCAGGCCGTGCAAAGTTGAGGCCTTGGTGATTCTGGATGGTCCCAAGGGTCCAGAACTGTCCCTGGGAAAGCTGTCCTTTTCCCTCTTTTTCCGGCTGGAAGTACACCTCTGGCATCCGACTGCCGTTCGGCGACGTCCTGGGGGAGACGCCCCGGGTTCACTTGGGACGCACACTGGTGTTTCTCAGAAGAGCCCAAGTTCCTCCCTGCGGGTGGGTGGGGGGCTGGGCACACCAGCCTGGAATGTAAGGCTGTTTAGAACTGCGTACCTTGAGGCCGTGTGAAGGCCGAACGAACGAGAGCTTTCAAGTTAACAGGGCAGCGCTTCGCCATCACCCTTGCACATTCACGGAGCTTAGTCAAACGAACGCATTTACTTCCTGGGGCTCCAACACAGCCGAGGAGTTGGAAGGCATACAGTGAGGGCCCTTTGACAGTTGTTACAACGAACGTGAGGGCACAGTGTCTCGTGAAATACCTTCCAGGGTTGAAGCATTCCGTTAACGCATGCCCCTCCGCTCCCTCTGGCACTCCGTGGTATTACTGTCGGGGGAAATCTGGACTTTTGCTCGAGGCCGGGGTGGGGCGGGGGGACTCACAATTCTTCTGCCGGCGAGCTCCAGAGCGCTCCTGCTGAAGCTCCCAGCAAGGAACTGAGAGCAGCAGGCCTCACACGAGTCAACTCAGACTTCTTCTGTCACGAGTCAACTCAGACTTCTCATGGGAGGCCTTCCGGCAGCAAAGAGAAGGTGCGCGCGAGGAGTGTGCTTCAGGCAGCTTAGGACCCGCCACTGTCTCGTCTACCACGGAGGGGAATCAGGTTTGGCCAGGGTCGCCCAGCTTCATACCTGAGCTCCTACAGGTATCCTCAGCGGTTTCTGAGTACCGCAAGGAAACACAACGGGAGGAACAGGGCCCTTCCGTGGAGGCCCTTTGGGGCACAGGGACCTCTGCGTGGGGTCTACTGGGTAAGTATGGCAGTACCTCAGGTAGGCCTCAGTGACCAAGGCTCTCCGGCTCACGCCTAGCTGTGAAAAGCAGTGTGGCGAACGTACGTACTGCTCCTCAGGCTGGGCCCACAGCCTAGCTTTCGCTTCTGTGAGAGCGCTGTCCCGAGTCTCTTCCTGGAGCCAGTCGTCAGCGCGGTGTCTTTTGGCACTGCAGTTCTCTCTCCGTCAAGGAGGCCGTGCGACTGACTGGCAAAGGGCGTCCGCCCAGCGCTGCTTTCGCCAGTCTCTCTGACGACTGGGCCACTCAGCCTGGGCAACCCAGAGAGGAGTACACTGCCCTAGCTATGAATGTCAAGAGCTGTCTCCAGGGGCCTGCTTACGCTAAGGTTCCTCAGAAGCCAGAGGCCGCCGTTCCGAAACGGAGAGAGGTCATCCTGAGAAACTGGTGAATGGGCTCCTACCCTGTGTGTCCCCAGGAGCGTCGCAGGGTTAAGGCACTCCGTGGTGGAGTATGGCCTCATTGGAGACCCCTGCACACCCAAGTCCCCTGACGTGAAACACTGGAACTTCACCTTGAGGCCCGAGGTCACCTTTCGTTCGGCCGGAGCCGAACCTGGGGTGCCGTGGGAGGAGTTCCTAGAAGGGGATTGCCAGCACGGTTTTGGCTTTGGGAGAACACGCAGCCTCGGCCCACAACGACCGTCCTGCCGTGCAGAGACGTCGGGCCGCTAGTGCTGTTCCAGGCAGCTTTGAAGCCAAGCGCAAGGCGCCTCCAAACGGGGAGAAAGCGTCCTCTCCCCTCCGCGTCCCACGTTCAAGCTGAATGACGCAGCATGTTTCTCGGAAGGCTCTGCCGAGCTATCTAGTACAAGGGAGAGAGTGCCTGCCTCTGCCGAGAAAGGTTTTGACGTGGGGATTGCTGGACAGGCGGAAGAGCGTTCCCCAGGCCGTGCAAAGTTGAGGCCTTGGTGATTCTGGATGGTCCCAAGGGTCCAGAACTGTCCCTGGGAAAGCTGTCCTTTTCCCTCTTTTTCCGGCTGGAAGTACACCTCTGGCATCCGACTGCCGTTCGGCGACGTCCTGGGGGAGACGCCCCGGTTTCACTTGGGATGCACACTGGTGTTTCTCAGAAGAGCCCAAGTTCCTCCCTGCGGGTGGGTGGGGGGCTGGGCACACCAGCCTGGAATGTAAGGCTGTTCAGAACTGCGTACCTTGAGGCCGTGTGAAGGCCGCACGAACGAGAGCTTTCGAGCGAACAGGGCAGCGCTTCGCCATCACCGTTGCACATCCACGGAGCTTAGTCAAACGAACGCATTTACTTCCTGGGGCTCCAACACAGCCGAGGAGTTGGAAGGCATACAGTGAGGGCCCTTTGACAGTTGTTACAACGAACGTGAGGGCACAGTGTCTCGTGAAATACCTTCCAGGGTTGAAGCATTCCGTTAACGCATGCCCCTCCGCTCCCTCTGGCTCTCCGAGGTGTTCCTAACGGGGGAAATCTGGACTTTTGCTCGAGGCCGGGGTGGGGCGGGGGGACTCACAATTCTTCTGCCGGCGAGCTCCAGAGCGCTCCTGCTGAAGCTCCCAGCAAGGAACTGAGAGCAGCAGGCCTCACACGAGTCAACTCAGACTTCTTCTGTCACGAGTCAACTCAGACTTCTCATGGGAGGCCTTCCGGCAGCAAAAAGAAGGTGCGTGCGAGGAGTGTGCTTCAGGCAGCTTAGGACCCGCCACTGTCTCGTCTACCACGGAGGGGAATCAGGTTTGGCCAGGGTCGCCCAGCTTCATACCTGAGCTCCTACAGGTATCCTCAGCGGTTTCTGAGTACCGCAAGGAAACACAACGGGAGGAACAGGGCCCTTCCGTGGAGGCCCTTTGGGGCACAGGGACCTCTGCGTGGGATCTACTGGGTAAGTATGGCAGTACCTCAGGTAGGCCTCAGTGACCAAGGCTCTCCGGCTCACGCCTAGCTGTGAAAAGCAGTGTGGCGAACGTACGTACTGCTCCTCAGGCTGGGCCCACAGCCTAGCTTTCGCTTCTGTGAGAGCGCTGTCCCGAGTCTCTTCCTGGAGCCAGTCGTCAGCGCGGTGTCTTTTGGCACTGCAGTTCTCTCTCCGTCAAGGAGGCCGTGCGACTGACTGGCAAAGGGCGTCCGCCCAGCGCTGCTTTCGCCAGTCTCTCTGACGACTGGGCCACTCAGCCTGGGCAACCCAGAGAGGAGTACACTGCCCTAGCTATGAATGTCAAGAGCTGTCTCCAGGGGCCTGCTTACGCTAAGGTTCCTCAGAAGCCAGAGGCCGCCGTTCCGAAACGGAGAGAGGTCATCCTGAGAAACTGGTGAATGGGCTCCTACCCTGTGTGTCCCCAGGAGCGTCGCAGGGTTAAGGCACTCCGTGGTGGAGTATGGCCTCATTGGAGACCCCTGCACACCCAAGTCCCCTGACGTGAAACACTGGAACTTCACCTTGAGGCCCGAGGTCACCTTTCGTTCGGCCGGAGCCGAACCTGGGGTGCCGTGGGAGGAGTTCCTAGAAGGGGATTGCCAGCACGGTTTTGGCTTTGGGAGAACACGCAGCCTCGGCCCACAACGACCGTCCTGCCGTGCAGAGACGTCGGGCCGCTAGTGCTGTTCCAGGCAGCTTTGAAGCCAAGCGCAAGGCGCCTCCAAACGGGGAGAAAGCGTCCTCTCCCCTCCGCGTCCCACGTTCAAGCTGAATGACGCAGCATGTTTCTCGGAAGGCTCTGCCGAGCTATCTAGTACAAGGGAGAGAGTGCCTGCCTCTGCCGAGAAAGGTTTTGACGTGGGGATTGCTGGACAGGCGGAAGAGCGTTCCCCAGGCCGTGCAAAGTTGAGGCCTTGGTGATTCTGGATGGTCCCAAGGGTCCAGAACTGTCCCTGGGAAAGCTGTCCTTTTCCCTCTTTTTCCGGCTGGAAGTACACCTCTGGCATCCGACTGCCGTTCGGCGACGTCCTGGGGGAGACGCCCCGGGTTCACTTGGGACGCACACTGGTGTTTCTCAGAAGAGCCCAAGTTCCTCCCTGCGGGTGGGTGGGGGGCTGGGCACACCAGCCTGGAATGTAAGGCTGTTTAGAACTGCGTACCTTGAGGCCGTGTGAAGGCCGAACGAACGAGAGCTTTCAAGTTAACAGGGCAGCGCTTCGCCATCACCGTTGCACATTCACGGAGCTTAGTCAAACGAACGCATTTACTTCCTGGGGCTCCAACACAGCCGAGGAGTTGGAAGGCATACAGTGAGGGCCCTTTGACAGTTGTTACAACGAACGTGAGGGCACAGTGTCTCGTGAAATACCTTCCAGGGTTGAAGCATTCCGTTAACGCATGCCCCTCCGCTCCCTCTGGCGCTCCGAGGTGTTCCTAACGGGGGAAATCTGGACTTTTGCTCGAGGCCGGGGTGGGGCGGGGGGACTCACAATTCTTCTGCCGGCGAGCTCCAGAGCGCTCCTGCTGAAGCTCCCAGCAAGGAACTGAGAGCAGCAGGCCTCACACGAGTCAACTCAGACTTCTTCTGTCACGAGTCAACTCAGACTTCTCATGGGAGGCCTTCCGGCAGCAAAAAGAAGGTGCGTGCGAGGAGTGTGCTTCAGGCAGCTTAGGACCCGCCACTGTCTCGTCTACCACGGAGGGGAATCAGGTTTGGCCAGGGTCGCCCAGCTTCATACCTGAGCTCCTACAGGTATCCTCAGCGGTTTCTGAGTACCGCAAGGAAACACAACGGGAGGAACAGGGCCCTTCCGTGGAGGCCCTTTGGGGCACAGGGACCTCTGCGTGGGATCTACTGGGTAAGTATGGCAGTACCTCAGGTAGGCCTCAGTGACCAAGGCTCTCCGGCTCACGCCTAGCTGTGAAAAGCAGTGTGGCGAACGTACGTACTGCTCCTCAGGCTGGGCCCACAGCCTAGCTTTCGCTTCTGTGAGAGCGCTGTCCCGAGTCTCTTCCTGGAGCCAGTCGTCAGCGCGGTGTCTTTTGGCACTGCAGTTCTCTCTCCGTCAAGGAGGCCGTGCGACTGACTGGCAAAGGGCGTCCGCCCAGCGCTGCTTTCGCCAGTCTCTCTGACGACTGGGCCACTCAGCCTGGGCAACCCAGAGAGGAGTACACTGCCCTAGCTATGAATGTCAAGAGCTGTCTCCAGGGGCCTGCTTACGCTAAGGTTCCTCAGAAGCCAGAGGCCGCCGTTCCGAAACGGAGAGAGGTCATCCTGAGAAACTGGTGAATGGGCTCCTACCCTGTGTGTCCCCAGGAGCGTCGCAGGGTTAAGGCACTCCGTGGTGGAGTATGGCCTCATTGGAGACCCCTGCACACCCAAGTCCCCTGACGTGAAACACTGGAACTTCACCTTGAGGCCCGAGGTCACCTTTCGTTCGGCCGGAGCCGAACCTGGGGTGCCGTGGGAGGAGTTCCTAGAAGGGGATTGCCAGCACGGTTTTGGCTTTGGGAGAACACGCAGCCTCGGCCCACAACGACCGTCCTGCCGTGCAGAGACGTCGGGCCGCTAGTGCTGTTCCAGGCAGCTTTGAAGCCAAGCGCAAGGCGCCTCCAAACGGGGAGAAAGCGTCCTCTCCCCTCCGCGTCCCACGTTCAAGCTGAATGACGCAGCATGTTTCTCGGAAGGCTCTGCCGAGCTATCTAGTACAAGGGAGAGAGTGCCTGCCTCTGCCGAGAAAGGTTTTGACGTGGGGATTGCTGGACAGGCGGAAGAGCGTTCCCCAGGCCGTGCAAAGTTGAGGCCTTGGTGATTCTGGATGGTCCCAAGGGTCCAGAACTGTCCCTGGGAAAGCTGTCCTTTTCCCTCTTTTTCCGGCTGGAAGTACACCTCTGGCATCCGACTGCCGTTCGGCGACGTCCTGGGGGAGACGCCCCGGGTTCACTTGGGACGCACACTGGTGTTTCTCAGAAGAGCCCAAGTTCCTCCCTGCGGGTGGGTGGGGGGCTGGGCACACCAGCCTGGAATGTAAGGCTGTTCAGAACTGCGTACCTTGAGGCCGTGTGAAGGCCGCACGAACGAGAGCTTTCGAGCGAACAGGGCAGCGCTTCGCCATCACCGTTACACATCCACGGAGCTTAGTCAAACGAACGCATTTACTTCCTGGGGCTCCAACACAGCCGAGGAGTTGGAAGGCATACAGTGAGGGCCCTTTGACAGTTGTTACAACGAACGTGAGGGCACAGTGTCTCGTGAAATACCTTCCAGGGTTGAAGCATTCCGTTAACGCATGCCCCTCCGCTCCCTCTGGCACTCCGTGGTATTACTGTCGGGGGAAATCTGGACTTTTGCTCGAGGCCGGGGTGGGGCGGGGGGACTCACAATTCTTCTGCCGGCGAGCTCCAGAGCGCTCCTGCTGAAGCTCCCAGCAAGGAACTGAGAGCAGCAGGCCTCACACGAGTCAACTCAGACTTCTTCTGTCACGAGTCAACTCAGACTTCTCATGGGAGGCCTTCCGGCAGCAAAGAGAAGGTGCGCGCGAGGAGTGTGCTTCAGGCAGCTTAGGACCCGCCACTGTCTCGTCTACCACGGAGGGGAATCAGGTTTGGCCAGGGTCGCCCAGCTTCATACCTGAGCTCCTACAGGTATCCTCAGCGGTTTCTGAGTACCGCAAGGAAACACAACGGGAGGAACAGGGCCCTTCCGTGGAGGCCCTTTGGGGCACAGGGACCTCTGCGTGGGGTCTACTGGGTAAGTATGGCAGTACCTCAGGTAGGCCTCAGTGACCAAGGCTCTCCGGCTCACGCCTAGCTGTGAAAAGCAGTGTGGCGAACGTACGTACTGCTCCTCAGGCTGGGCCCACAGCCTAGCTTTCGCTTCTGTGAGAGCGCTGTCCCGAGTCTCTTCCTGGAGCCAGTCGTCAGCGCGGTGTCTTTTGGCACTGCAGTTCTCTCTCCGTCAAGGAGGCCGTGCGACTGACTGGCAAAGGGCGTCCGCCCAGCGCTGCTTTCGCCAGTCTCTCTGACGACTGGGCCACTCAGCCTGGGCAACCCAGAGAGGAGTACACTGCCCTAGCTATGAATGTCAAGAGCTGTCTCCAGGGGCCTGCTTACGCTAAGGTTCCTCAGAAGCCAGAGGCCGCCGTTCCGAAACGGAGAGAGGTCATCCTGAGAAACTGGTGAATGGGCTCCTACCCTGTGTGTCCCCAGGAGCGTCGCAGGGTTAAGGCACTCCGTGGTGGAGTATGGCCTCATTGGAGACCCCTGCACACCCAAGTCCCCTGACGTGAAACACTGGAACTTCACCTTGAGGCCCGAGGTCACCTTTCGTTCGGCCGGAGCCGAACCTGGGGTGCCGTGGGAGGAGTTCCTAGAAGGGGATTGCCAGCACGGTTTTGGCTTTGGGAGAACACGCAGCCTCGGCCCACAACGACCGTCCTGCCGTGCAGAGACGTCGGGCCGCTAGTGCTGTTCCAGGCAGCTTTGAAGCCAAGCGCAAGGCGCCTCCAAACGGGGAGAAAGCGTCCTCTCCCCTCCGCGTCCCACGTTCAAGCTGAATGACGCAGCATGTTTCTCGGAAGGCTCTGCCGAGCTATCTAGTACAAGGGAGAGAGTGCCTGCCTCTGCCGAGAAAGGTTTTGACGTGGGGATTGCTGGACAGGCGGAAGAGCGTTCCCCAGGCCGTGCAAAGTTGAGGCCTTGGTGATTCTGGATGGTCCCAAGGGTCCAGAACTGTCCCTGGGAAAGCTGTCCTTTTCCCTCTTTTTCCGGCTGGAAGTACACCTCTGGCATCCGACTGCCGTTCGGCGACGTCCTGGGGGAGACGCCCCGGTTTCACTTGGGATGCACACTGGTGTTTCTCAGAAGAGCCCAAGTTCCTCCCTGCGGGTGGGTGGGGGGCTGGGCACACCAGCCTGGAATGTAAGGCTGTTCAGAACTGCGTACCTTGAGGCCGTGTGAAGGCCGCACGAACGAGAGCTTTCGAGCGAACAGGGCAGCGCTTCGCCATCACCGTTGCACATCCACGGAGCTTAGTCAAACGAACGCATTTACTTCCTGGGGCTCCAACACAGCCGAGGAGTTGGAAGGCATACAGTGAGGGCCCTTTGACAGTTGTTACAACGAACGTGAGGGCACAGTGTCTCGTGAAATACCTTCCAGGGTTGAAGCATTCCGTTAACGCATGCCCCTCCGCTCCCTCTGGCTCTCCGAGGTGTTCCTAACGGGGGAAATCTGGACTTTTGCTCGAGGCCGGGGTGGGGCGGGGGGACTCACAATTCTTCTGCCGGCGAGCTCCAGAGCGCTCCTGCTGAAGCTCCCAGCAAGGAACTGAGAGCAGCAGGCCTCACACGAGTCAACTCAGACTTCTTCTGTCACGAGTCAACTCAGACTTCTCATGGGAGGCCTTCCGGCAGCAAAAAGAAGGTGCGTGCGAGGAGTGTGCTTCAGGCAGCTTAGGACCCGCCACTGTCTCGTCTACCACGGAGGGGAATCAGGTTTGGCCAGGGTCGCCCAGCTTCATACCTGAGCTCCTACAGGTATCCTCAGCGGTTTCTGAGTACCGCAAGGAAACACAACGGGAGGAACAGGGCCCTTCCGTGGAGGCCCTTTGGGGCACAGGGACCTCTGCGTGGGATCTACTGGGTAAGTATGGCAGTACCTCAGGTAGGCCTCAGTGACCAAGGCTCTCCGGCTCACGCCTAGCTGTGAAAAGCAGTGTGGCGAACGTACGTACTGCTCCTCAGGCTGGGCCCACAGCCTAGCTTTCGCTTCTGTGAGAGCGCTGTCCCGAGTCTCTTCCTGGAGCCAGTCGTCAGCGCGGTGTCTTTTGGCACTGCAGTTCTCTCTCCGTCAAGGAGGCCGTGCGACTGACTGGCAAAGGGCGTCCGCCCAGCGCTGCTTTCGCCAGTCTCTCTGACGACTGGGCCACTCAGCCTGGGCAACCCAGAGAGGAGTACACTGCCCTAGCTATGAATGTCAAGAGCTGTCTCCAGGGGCCTGCTTACGCTAAGGTTCCTCAGAAGCCAGAGGCCGCCGTTCCGAAACGGAGAGAGGTCATCCTGAGAAACTGGTGAATGGGCTCCTACCCTGTGTGTCCCCAGGAGCGTCGCAGGGTTAAGGCACTCCGTGGTGGAGTATGGCCTCATTGGAGACCCCTGCACACCCAAGTCCCCTGACGTGAAACACTGGAACTTCACCTTGAGGCCCGAGGTCACCTTTCGTTCGGCCGGAGCCGAACCTGGGGTGCCGTGGGAGGAGTTCCTAGAAGGGGATTGCCAGCACGGTTTTGGCTTTGGGAGAACACGCAGCCTCGGCCCACAACGACCGTCCTGCCGTGCAGAGACGTCGGGCCGCTAGTGCTGTTCCAGGCAGCTTTGAAGCCAAGCGCAAGGCGCCTCCAAACGGGGAGAAAGCGTCCTCTCCCCTCCGCGTCCCACGTTCAAGCTGAATGACGCAGCATGTTTCTCGGAAGGCTCTGCCGAGCTATCTAGTACAAGGGAGAGAGTGCCTGCCTCTGCCGAGAAAGGTTTTGACGTGGGGATTGCTGGACAGGCGGAAGAGCGTTCCCCAGGCCGTGCAAAGTTGAGGCCTTGGTGATTCTGGATGGTCCCAAGGGTCCAGAACTGTCCCTGGGAAAGCTGTCCTTTTCCCTCTTTTTCCGGCTGGAAGTACACCTCTGGCATCCGACTGCCGTTCGGCGACGTCCTGGGGGAGACGCCCCGGGTTCACTTGGGACGCACACTGGTGTTTCTCAGAAGAGCCCAAGTTCCTCCCTGCGGGTGGGTGGGGGGCTGGGCACACCAGCCTGGAATGTAAGGCTGTTTAGAACTGCGTACCTTGAGGCCGTGTGAAGGCCGAACGAACGAGAGCTTTCAAGTTAACAGGGCAGCGCTTCGCCATCACCGTTGCACATTCACGGAGCTTAGTCAAACGAACGCATTTACTTCCTGGGGCTCCAACACAGCCGAGGAGTTGGAAGGCATACAGTGAGGGCCCTTTGACAGTTGTTACAACGAACGTGAGGGCACAGTGTCTCGTGAAATACCTTCCAGGGTTGAAGCATTCCGTTAACGCATGCCCCTCCGCTCCCTCTGGCGCTCCGAGGTGTTCCTAACGGGGGAAATCTGGACTTTTGCTCGAGGCCGGGGTGGGGCGGGGGGACTCACAATTCTTCTGCCGGCGAGCTCCAGAGCGCTCCTGCTGAAGCTCCCAGCAAGGAACTGAGAGCAGCAGGCCTCACACGAGTCAACTCAGACTTCTTCTGTCACGAGTCAACTCAGACTTCTCATGGGAGGCCTTCCGGCAGCAAAAAGAAGGTGCGTGCGAGGAGTGTGCTTCAGGCAGCTTAGGACCCGCCACTGTCTCGTCTACCACGGAGGGGAATCAGGTTTGGCCAGGGTCGCCCAGCTTCATACCTGAGCTCCTACAGGTATCCTCAGCGGTTTCTGAGTACCGCAAGGAAACACAACGGGAGGAACAGGGCCCTTCCGTGGAGGCCCTTTGGGGCACAGGGACCTCTGCGTGGGATCTACTGGGTAAGTATGGCAGTACCTCAGGTAGGCCTCAGTGACCAAGGCTCTCCGGCTCACGCCTAGCTGTGAAAAGCAGTGTGGCGAACGTACGTACTGCTCCTCAGGCTGGGCCCACAGCCTAGCTTTCGCTTCTGTGAGAGCGCTGTCCCGAGTCTCTTCCTGGAGCCAGTCGTCAGCGCGGTGTCTTTTGGCACTGCAGTTCTCTCTCCGTCAAGGAGGCCGTGCGACTGACTGGCAAAGGGCGTCCGCCCAGCGCTGCTTTCGCCAGTCTCTCTGACGACTGGGCCACTCAGCCTGGGCAACCCAGAGAGGAGTACACTGCCCTAGCTATGAATGTCAAGAGCTGTCTCCAGGGGCCTGCTTACGCTAAGGTTCCTCAGAAGCCAGAGGCCGCCGTTCCGAAACGGAGAGAGGTCATCCTGAGAAACTGGTGAATGGGCTCCTACCCTGTGTGTCCCCAGGAGCGTCGCAGGGTTAAGGCACTCCGTGGTGGAGTATGGCCTCATTGGAGACCCCTGCACACCCAAGTCCCCTGACGTGAAACACTGGAACTTCACCTTGAGGCCCGAGGTCACCTTTCGTTCGGCCGGAGCCGAACCTGGGGTGCCGTGGGAGGAGTTCCTAGAAGGGGATTGCCAGCACGGTTTTGGCTTTGGGAGAACACGCAGCCTCGGCCCACAACGACCGTCCTGCCGTGCAGAGACGTCGGGCCGCTAGTGCTGTTCCAGGCAGCTTTGAAGCCAAGCGCAAGGCGCCTCCAAACGGGGAGAAAGCGTCCTCTCCCCTCCGCGTCCCACGTTCAAGCTGAATGACGCAGCATGTTTCTCGGAAGGCTCTGCCGAGCTATCTAGTACAAGGGAGAGAGTGCCTGCCTCTGCCGAGAAAGGTTTTGACGTGGGGATTGCTGGACAGGCGGAAGAGCGTTCCCCAGGCCGTGCAAAGTTGAGGCCTTGGTGATTCTGGATGGTCCCAAGGGTCCAGAACTGTCCCTGGGAAAGCTGTCCTTTTCCCTCTTTTTCCGGCTGGAAGTACACCTCTGGCATCCGACTGCCGTTCGGCGACGTCCTGGGGGAGACGCCCCGGGTTCACTTGGGACGCACACTGGTGTTTCTCAGAAGAGCCCAAGTTCCTCCCTGCGGGTGGGTGGGGGGCTGGGCACACCAGCCTGGAATGTAAGGCTGTTCAGAACTGCGTACCTTGAGGCCGTGTGAAGGCCGCACGAACGAGAGCTTTCGAGCGAACAGGGCAGCGCTTCGCCATCACCGTTACACATCCACGGAGCTTAGTCAAACGAACGCATTTACTTCCTGGGGCTCCAACACAGCCGAGGAGTTGGAAGGCATACAGTGAGGGCCCTTTGACAGTTGTTACAACGAACGTGAGGGCACAGTGTCTCGTGAAATACCTTCCAGGGTTGAAGCATTCCGTTAACGCATGCCCCTCCGCTCCCTCTGGCACTCCGTGGTATTACTGTCGGGGGAAATCTGGACTTTTGCTCGAGGCCGGGGTGGGGCGGGGGGACTCACAATTCTTCTGCCGGCGAGCTCCAGAGCGCTCCTGCTGAAGCTCCCAGCAAGGAACTGAGAGCAGCAGGCCTCACACGAGTCAACTCAGACTTCTTCTGTCACGAGTCAACTCAGACTTCTCATGGGAGGCCTTCCGGCAGCAAAGAGAAGGTGCGCGCGAGGAGTGTGCTTCAGGCAGCTTAGGACCCGCCACTGTCTCGTCTACCACGGAGGGGAATCAGGTTTGGCCAGGGTCGCCCAGCTTCATACCTGAGCTCCTACAGGTATCCTCAGCGGTTTCTGAGTACCGCAAGGAAACACAACGGGAGGAACAGGGCCCTTCCGTGGAGGCCCTTTGGGGCACAGGGACCTCTGCGTGGGGTCTACTGGGTAAGTATGGCAGTACCTCAGGTAGGCCTCAGTGACCAAGGCTCTCCGGCTCACGCCTAGCTGTGAAAAGCAGTGTGGCGAACGTACGTACTGCTCCTCAGGCTGGGCCCACAGCCTAGCTTTCGCTTCTGTGAGAGCGCTGTCCCGAGTCTCTTCCTGGAGCCAGTCGTCAGCGCGGTGTCTTTTGGCACTGCAGTTCTCTCTCCGTCAAGGAGGCCGTGCGACTGACTGGCAAAGGGCGTCCGCCCAGCGCTGCTTTCGCCAGTCTCTCTGACGACTGGGCCACTCAGCCTGGGCAACCCAGAGAGGAGTACACTGCCCTAGCTATGAATGTCAAGAGCTGTCTCCAGGGGCCTGCTTACGCTAAGGTTCCTCAGAAGCCAGAGGCCGCCGTTCCGAAACGGAGAGAGGTCATCCTGAGAAACTGGTGAATGGGCTCCTACCCTGTGTGTCCCCAGGAGCGTCGCAGGGTTAAGGCACTCCGTGGTGGAGTATGGCCTCATTGGAGACCCCTGCACACCCAAGTCCCCTGACGTGAAACACTGGAACTTCACCTTGAGGCCCGAGGTCACCTTTCGTTCGGCCGGAGCCGAACCTGGGGTGCCGTGGGAGGAGTTCCTAGAAGGGGATTGCCAGCACGGTTTTGGCTTTGGGAGAACACGCAGCCTCGGCCCACAACGACCGTCCTGCCGTGCAGAGACGTCGGGCCGCTAGTGCTGTTCCAGGCAGCTTTGAAGCCAAGCGCAAGGCGCCTCCAAACGGGGAGAAAGCGTCCTCTCCCCTCCGCGTCCCACGTTCAAGCTGAATGACGCAGCATGTTTCTCGGAAGGCTCTGCCGAGCTATCTAGTACAAGGGAGAGAGTGCCTGCCTCTGCCGAGAAAGGTTTTGACGTGGGGATTGCTGGACAGGCGGAAGAGCGTTCCCCAGGCCGTGCAAAGTTGAGGCCTTGGTGATTCTGGATGGTCCCAAGGGTCCAGAACTGTCCCTGGGAAAGCTGTCCTTTTCCCTCTTTTTCCGGCTGGAAGTACACCTCTGGCATCCGACTGCCGTTCGGCGACGTCCTGGGGGAGACGCCCCGGTTTCACTTGGGATGCACACTGGTGTTTCTCAGAAGAGCCCAAGTTCCTCCCTGCGGGTGGGTGGGGGGCTGGGCACACCAGCCTGGAATGTAAGGCTGTTCAGAACTGCGTACCTTGAGGCCGTGTGAAGGCCGCACGAACGAGAGCTTTCGAGCGAACAGGGCAGCGCTTCGCCATCACCGTTGCACATCCACGGAGCTTAGTCAAACGAACGCATTTACTTCCTGGGGCTCCAACACAGCCGAGGAGTTGGAAGGCATACAGTGAGGGCCCTTTGACAGTTGTTACAACGAACGTGAGGGCACAGTGTCTCGTGAAATACCTTCCAGGGTTGAAGCATTCCGTTAACGCATGCCCCTCCGCTCCCTCTGGCACTCCGTGGTATTACTGTCGGGGGAAATCTGGACTTTTGCTCGAGGCCGGGGTGGGGCGGGGGGACTCACAATTCTTCTGCCGGCGAGCTCCAGAGCGCTCCTGCTGAAGCTCCCAGCAAGGAACTGAGAGCAGCAGGCCTCACACGAGTCAACTCAGACTTCTTCTGTCACGAGTCAACTCAGACTTCTCATGGGAGGCCTTCCGGCAGCAAAGAGAAGGTGCGCGCGAGGAGTGTGCTTCAGGCAGCTTAGGACCCGCCACTGTCTCGTCTACCACGGAGGGGAATCAGGTTTGGCCAGGGTCGCCCAGCTTCATACCTGAGCTCCTACAGGTATCCTCAGCGGTTTCTGAGTACCGCAAGGAAACACAACGGGAGGAACAGGGCCCTTCCGTGGAGGCCCTTTGGGGCACAGGGACCTCTGCGTGGGGTCTACTGGGTAAGTATGGCAGTACCTCAGGTAGGCCTCAGTGACCAAGGCTCTCCGGCTCACGCCTAGCTGTGAAAAGCAGTGTGGCGAACGTACGTACTGCTCCTCAGGCTGGGCCCACAGCCTAGCTTTCGCTTCTGTGAGAGCGCTGTCCCGAGTCTCTTCCTGGAGCCAGTCGTCAGCGCGGTGTCTTTTGGCACTGCAGTTCTCTCTCCGTCAAGGAGGCCGTGCGACTGACTGGCAAAGGGCGTCCGCCCAGCGCTGCTTTCGCCAGTCTCTCTGACGACTGGGCCACTCAGCCTGGGCAACCCAGAGAGGAGTACACTGCCCTAGCTATGAATGTCAAGAGCTGTCTCCAGGGGCCTGCTTACGCTAAGGTTCCTCAGAAGCCAGAGGCCGCCGTTCCGAAACGGAGAGAGGTCATCCTGAGAAACTGGTGAATGGGCTCCTACCCTGTGTGTCCCCAGGAGCGTCGCAGGGTTAAGGCACTCCGTGGTGGAGTATGGCCTCATTGGAGACCCCTGCACACCCAAGTCCCCTGACGTGAAACACTGGAACTTCACCTTGAGGCCCGAGGTCACCTTTCGTTCGGCCGGAGCCGAACCTGGGGTGCCGTGGGAGGAGTTCCTAGAAGGGGATTGCCAGCACGGTTTTGGCTTTGGGAGAACACGCAGCCTCGGCCCACAACGACCGTCCTGCCGTGCAGAGACGTCGGGCCGCTAGTGCTGTTCCAGGCAGCTTTGAAGCCAAGCGCAAGGCGCCTCCAAACGGGGAGAAAGCGTCCTCTCCCCTCCGCGTCCCACGTTCAAGCTGAATGACGCAGCATGTTTCTCGGAAGGCTCTGCCGAGCTATCTAGTACAAGGGAGAGAGTGCCTGCCTCTGCCGAGAAAGGTTTTGACGTGGGGATTGCTGGACAGGCGGAAGAGCGTTCCCCAGGCCGTGCAAAGTTGAGGCCTTGGTGATTCTGGATGGTCCCAAGGGTCCAGAACTGTCCCTGGGAAAGCTGTCCTTTTCCCTCTTTTTCCGGCTGGAAGTACACCTCTGGCATCCGACTGCCGTTCGGCGACGTCCTGGGGGAGACGCCCCGGTTTCACTTGGGATGCACACTGGTGTTTCTCAGAAGAGCCCAAGTTCCTCCCTGCGGGTGGGTGGGGGGCTGGGCACACCAGCCTGGAATGTAAGGCTGTTTAGAACTGCGTACCTTGAGGCCGTGTGAAGGCCGAACGAACGAGAGCTTTCAAGTTAACAGGGCAGCGCTTCGCCATCACCGTTGCACATTCACGGAGCTTAGTCAAACGAACGCATTTACTTCCTGGGGCTCCAACACAGCCGAGGAGTTGGAAGGCATACAGTGAGGGCCCTTTGACAGTTGTTACAACGAACGTGAGGGCACAGTGTCTCGTGAAATACCTTCCAGGGTTGAAGCATTCCGTTAACGCATGCCCCTCCGCTCCCTCTGGCGCTCCGAGGTGTTCCTAACGGGGGAAATCTGGACTTTTGCTCGAGGCCGGGGTGGGGCGGGGGGACTCACAATTCTTCTGCCGGCGAGCTCCAGAGCGCTCCTGCTGAAGCTCCCAGCAAGGAACTGAGAGCAGCAGGCCTCACACGAGTCAACTCAGACTTCTTCTGTCACGAGTCAACTCAGACTTCTCATGGGAGGCCTTCCGGCAGCAAAAAGAAGGTGCGTGCGAGGAGTGTGCTTCAGGCAGCTTAGGACCCGCCACTGTCTCGTCTACCACGGAGGGGAATCAGGTTTGGCCAGGGTCGCCCAGCTTCATACCTGAGCTCCTACAGGTATCCTCAGCGGTTTCTGAGTACCGCAAGGAAACACAACGGGAGGAACAGGGCCCTTCCGTGGAGGCCCTTTGGGGCACAGGGACCTCTGCGTGGGATCTACTGGGTAAGTATGGCAGTACCTCAGGTAGGCCTCAGTGACCAAGGCTCTCCGGCTCACGCCTAGCTGTGAAAAGCAGTGTGGCGAACGTACGTACTGCTCCTCAGGCTGGGCCCACAGCCTAGCTTTCGCTTCTGTGAGAGCGCTGTCCCGAGTCTCTTCCTGGAGCCAGTCGTCAGCGCGGTGTCTTTTGGCACTGCAGTTCTCTCTCCGTCAAGGAGGCCGTGCGACTGACTGGCAAAGGGCGTCCGCCCAGCGCTGCTTTCGCCAGTCTCTCTGACGACTGGGCCACTCAGCCTGGGCAACCCAGAGAGGAGTACACTGCCCTAGCTATGAATGTCAAGAGCTGTCTCCAGGGGCCTGCTTACGCTAAGGTTCCTCAGAAGCCAGAGGCCGCCGTTCCGAAACGGAGAGAGGTCATCCTGAGAAACTGGTGAATGGGCTCCTACCCTGTGTGTCCCCAGGAGCGTCGCAGGGTTAAGGCACTCCGTGGTGGAGTATGGCCTCATTGGAGACCCCTGCACACCCAAGTCCCCTGACGTGAAACACTGGAACTTCACCTTGAGGCCCGAGGTCACCTTTCGTTCGGCCGGAGCCGAACCTGGGGTGCCGTGGGAGGAGTTCCTAGAAGGGGATTGCCAGCACGGTTTTGGCTTTGGGAGAACACGCAGCCTCGGCCCACAACGACCGTCCTGCCGTGCAGAGACGTCGGGCCGCTAGTGCTGTTCCAGGCAGCTTTGAAGCCAAGCGCAAGGCGCCTCCAAACGGGGAGAAAGCGTCCTCTCCCCTCCGCGTCCCACGTTCAAGCTGAATGACGCAGCATGTTTCTCGGAAGGCTCTGCCGAGCTATCTAGTACAAGGGAGAGAGTGCCTGCCTCTGCCGAGAAAGGTTTTGACGTGGGGATTGCTGGACAGGCGGAAGAGCGTTCCCCAGGCCGTGCAAAGTTGAGGCCTTGGTGATTCTGGATGGTCCCAAGGGTCCAGAACTGTCCCTGGGAAAGCTGTCCTTTCCCCTCTTTTTCCGGCTGGAAGTACACCTCTGGCATCCGACTGCCGTTTGGCGACGTCCTGGGAGAGACGCCCTGGTTTCACTTGGGACGCACACTGGTGTTTCTCAGAAGAGCCCAAGTTCCTCCCTGCGGGTGGGTGGGGGGCTGGGCACACCAGCCTGGAATGTAAGGCTGTTCAGAACTGCGTACCTTGAGGCCGTGTGAAGGCCGCACGAACGAGAGCTTTCGAGCGAACAGGGCAGCGCTTCGCCATCACCGTTGCACATCCACGGAGCTTAGTCAAACGAACGCATTTACTTCCTGGGGCTCCAACACAGCCGAGGAGTTGGAAGGCATACAGTGACGGCCCTGTGACAGTTGTTACAACGAACGTGAGTGCACAGTGTCTCGTGAAATACCTTCCAGGGTTGAAGCATTCCGTTAACGCATGCCCCTCCGCTCCCTCTGGCACTCCGAGGTGTTCCTAACGGGGGAAATCTGGACTTTTGCTCGAGGCCGGGGTGGGGCGGGGGGACTCACAATTCTTCTGCCGGCGAGCTCCAGAGCGCTCCTGCTGAAGCTCCCAGCAAGGAACTGAGAGCAGCAGGCCTCACACGAGTCAACTCAGACTTCTTCTGTCACGAGTCAACTCAGACTTCTCATGGGAGGCCTTCCGGCAGCAAAGAGAAGGTGCGCGCGAGGAGTGTGCTTCAGGCAGCTTAGGACCCGCCACTGTCTCGTCTACCACGGAGGGGAATCAGGTTTGGCCAGGGTCGCCCAGCTTCATACCTGAGCTCCTACAGGTATCCTCAGCGGTTTCTGAGTACCGCAAGGAAACACAACGGGAGGAACAGGGCCCTTCCGTGGAGGCCCTTTGGGGCACAGGGACCTCTGCGTGGGATCTACTGGGTAAGTATGGCAGTACCTCAGGTAGGCCTCAGTGACCAAGGCTCTCCGGCTCACGCCTAGCTGTGAAAAGCAGTGTGGCGAACGTACGTACTGCTCCTCAGGCTGGGCCCACAGCCTAGCTTTCGCTTCTGTGAGAGCGCTGTCCCGAGTCTCTTCCTGGAGCCAGTCGTCAGCGCGGTGTCTTTTGGCACTGCAGTTCTCTCTCCGTCAAGGAGGCCGTGCGACTGACTGGCAAAGGGCGTCCGCCCAGCGCTGCTTTCGCCAGTCTCTCTGACGACTGGGCCACTCAGCCTGGGCAACCCAGAGAGGAGTACACTGCCCTAGCTATGAATGTCAAGAGCTGTCTCCAGGGGCCTGCTTACGCTAAGGTTCCTCAGAAGCCAGAGGCCGCCGTTCCGAAACGGAGAGAGGTCATCCTGAGAAACTGGTGAATGGGCTCCTACCCTGTGTGTCCCCAGGAGCGTCGCAGGGTTAAGGCACTCCGTGGTGGAGTATGGCCTCATTGGAGACCCCTGCACACCCAAGTCCCCTGACGTGAAACACTGGAACTTCACCTTGAGGCCCGAGGTCACCTTTCGTTCGGCCGGAGCCGAACCTGGGGTGCCGTGGGAGGAGTTCCTAGAAGGGGATTGCCAGCACGGTTTTGGCTTTGGGAGAACACGCAGCCTCGGCCCACAACGACCGTCCTGCCGTGCAGAGACGTTGGGCCGCTAGTGCTGTTCCAGGCAGCTTTGAAGCCAAGCGCAAGGCGCCTCCAAACGGGGAGAAAGCGTCCTCTCCCCTCCGCGTCCCACGTTCAAGCTGAATGACGCAGCATGTTTCTCGGAAGGCTCTGCCGAGCTATCTAGTACAAGGGAGAGAGTGCCTGCCTCTGCCGAGAAAGGTTTTGACGTGGGGATTGCTGGACAGGCGGAAGAGCGTTCCCCAGGCCGTGCAAAGTTGAGGCCTTGGTGATTCTGGATGGTCCCAAGGGTCCAGAACTGTCCCTGGGAAAGCTGTCCTTTTCCCTCTTTTTCCGGCTGGAAGTACACCTCTGGCATCCGACTGCCGTTCGGCGACGTCCTGGGGGAGACGCCCCGGGTTCACTTGGGACGCACACTGGTGTTTCTCAGAAGAGCCCAAGTTCCTCCCTGCGGGTGGGTGGGGGGCTGGGCACACCAGCCTGGAATGTAAGGCTGTTCAGAACTGCGTACCTTGAGGCCGTGTGAAGGCCGCACGAACGAGAGCTTTCGAGCGAACAGGGCAGCGCTTCGCCATCACCGTTACACATCCACGGAGCTTAGTCAAACGAACGCATTTACTTCCTGGGGCTCCAACACAGCCGAGGAGTTGGAAGGCATACAGTGAGGGCCCTTTGACAGTTGTTACAACGAACGTGAGGGCACAGTGTCTCGTGAAATACCTTCCAGGGTTGAAGCATTCCGTTAACGCATGCCCCTCCGCTCCCTCTGGCACTCCGTGGTATTACTGTCGGGGGAAATCTGGACTTTTGCTCGAGGCCGGGGTGGGGCGGGGGGACTCACAATTCTTCTGCCGGCGAGCTCCAGAGCGCTCCTGCTGAAGCTCCCAGCAAGGAACTGAGAGCAGCAGGCCTCACACGAGTCAACTCAGACTTCTTCTGTCACGAGTCAACTCAGACTTCTCATGGGAGGCCTTCCGGCAGCAAAGAGAAGGTGCGCGCGAGGAGTGTGCTTCAGGCAGCTTAGGACCCGCCACTGTCTCGTCTACCACGGAGGGGAATCAGGTTTGGCCAGGGTCGCCCAGCTTCATACCTGAGCTCCTACAGGTATCCTCAGCGGTTTCTGAGTACCGCAAGGATACACAACGGGAGGAACAGGGCCCTTCCGTGGAGGCCCTTTGGGGCACAGGGACCTCTGCGTGGGGTCTACTGGGTAAGTATGGCAGTACCTCAGGTAGGCCTCAGTGACCAAGGCTCTCCGGCTCACGCCTAGCTGTGAAAAGCAGTGTGGCGAACGTACGTACTGCTCCTCAGGCTGGGCCCACAGCCTAGCTTTCGCTTCTGTGAGAGCGCTGTCCCGAGTCTCTTCCTGGAGCCAGTCGTCAGCGCGGTGTCTTTTGGCACTGCAGTTCTCTCTCCGTCAAGGAGGCCGTGCGACTGACTGGCAAAGGGCGTCCGCCCAGCGCTGCTTTCGCCAGTCTCTCTGACGACTGGGCCACTCAGCCTGGGCAACCCAGAGAGGAGTACACTGCCCTAGCTATGAATGTCAAGAGCTGTCTCCAGGGGCCTGCTTACGCTAAGGTTCCTCAGAAGCCAGAGGCCGCCGTTCCGGCACGGAGAGAGGTCATCCTGAGAAACTGGTGAATGGGCTCCTACCCTGTGTGTCCCCAGGAGCGTCGCAGGGTTAAGGCACTCCGTGGTGGAGTATGGCCTCATTGGAGACCCCTGCACACCCAAGTCCCCTGACGTGAAACACTGGAACTTCACCTTGAGGCCCGAGGTCACCTTTCGTTCGGCCGGAGCCGAACCTGGGGTGCCGTGGGAGGAGTTCCTAGAAGGGGATTGCCAGCACGGTTTTGGCTTTGGGAGAACACGCAGCCTCGGCCCACAACGACCGTCCTGCCGTGCAGAGACGTCGGGCCGCTAGTGCTGTTCCAGGCAGCTTTGAAGCCAAGCGCAAGGCGCCTCCAAACGGGGAGAAAGCGTCCTCTCCCCTCCGCGTCCCACGTTCAAGCTGAATGACGCAGCATGTTTCTCGGAAGGCTCTGCCGAGCTATCTAGTACAAGGGAGAGAGTGCCTGCCTCTGCCGAGAAAGGTTTTGACGTGGGGATTGCTGGACAGGCGGAAGAGCGTTCCCCAGGCCGTGCAAAGTTGAGGCCTTGGTGATTCTGGATGGTCCCAAGGGTCCAGAACTGTCCCTGGGAAAGCTGTCCTTTTCCCTCTTTTTCCGGCTGGAAGTACACCTCTGGCATCCGACTGCCGTTCGGCGACGTCCTGGGGGAGACGCCCCGGTTTCACTTGGGATGCACACTGGTGTTTCTCAGAAGAGCCCAAGTTCCTCCCTGCGGGTGGGTGGGGGGCTGGGCACACCAGCCTGGAATGTAAGGCTGTTCAGAACTGCGTACCTTGAGGCCGTGTGAAGGCCGCACGAACGAGAGCTTTCGAGCGAACAGGGCAGCGCTTCGCCATCACCGTTGCACATCCACGGAGCTTAGTCAAACGAACGCATTTACTTCCTGGGGCTCCAACACAGCCGAGGAGTTGGAAGGCATACAGTGAGGGCCCTTTGACAGTTGTTACAACGAACGTGAGGGCACAGTGTCTCGTGAAATACCTTCCAGGGTTGAAGCATTCCGTTAACGCATGCCCCTCCGCTCCCTCTGGCGCTCCGAGGTGTTCCTAACGGGGGAAATCTGGACTTTTGCTCGAGGCCGGGGTGGGGCGGGGGGACTCACAATTCTTCTGACGGCGAGCTCCAGAGCGCTCCTGCTGAAGCTCCCAGCAAGGAACTGAGAGCAGCAGGCCTCACACGAGTCAACTCAGACTTCTTCTGTCACGAGTCAACTCAGACTTCTCATGGGAGGCCTTCCGGCAGCAAAAAGAAGGTGCGTGCGAGGAGTGTGCTTCAGGCAGCTTAGGACCCGCCACTGTCTCGTCGACCACGGAGGGGAATCAGGTTTGGCCAGGGTCGCCCAGCTTCATACCTGAGCTCCTACAGGTATCCTCAGCGGTTTCTGAGTACCGCAAGGAAACACAACGGGAGGAACAGGGCCCTTCCGTGGAGGCCCTTTGGGGCACAGGGACCTCTGCGTGGGATCTACTGGGTAAGTATGGCAGTACCTCAGGTAGGCCTCAGTGACCAAGGCTCTCCGGCTCACGCCTAGCTGTGAAAAGCAGTGTGGCGAACGTACGTACTGCTCCTCAGGCTGGGCCCACAGCCTAGCTTTCGCTTCTGTGAGAGCGCTGTCCCGAGTCTCTTCCTGGAGCCAGTCGTCAGCGCGGTGTCTTTTGGCACTGCAGTTCTCTCTCCGTCAAGGAGGCCGTGCGACTGACTGGCAAAGGGCGTCCGCCCAGCGCTGCTTTCGCCAGTCTCTCTGACGACTGGGCCACTCAGCCTGGGCAACCCAGAGAGGAGTACACTGCCCTAGCTATGAATGTCAAGAGCTGTCTCCAGGGGCCTGCTTACGCTAAGGTTCCTCAGAAGCCAGAGGCCGCCGTTCCGAAACGGAGAGAGGTCATCCTGAGAAACTGGTGAATGGGCTCCTACCCTGTGTGTCCCCAGGAGCGTCGCAGGGTTAAGGCACTCCGTGGTGGAGTATGGCCTCATTGGAGACCCCTGCACACCCAAGTCCCCTGACGTGAAACACTGGAACTTCACCTTGAGGCCCGAGGTCACCTTTCGTTCGGCCGGAGCCGAACCTGGGGTGCCGTGGGAGGAGTTCCTAGAAGGGGATTGCCAGCACGGTTTTGGCTTTGGGAGAACACGCAGCCTCGGCCCACAACGACCGTCCTGCCGTGCAGAGACGTCGGGCCGCTAGTGCTGTTCCAGGCAGCTTTGAAGCCAAGCGCAAGGCGCCTCCAAACGGGGAGAAAGCGTCCTCTCCCCTCCGCGTCCCACGTTCAAGCTGAATGACGCAGCATGTTTCTCGGAAGGCTCTGCCGAGCTATCTGGTACAAGGGAGAGAGTGCCTGCCTCTGCCGAGAAAGGTTTTGACGTGGGGATTGCTGGACAGGCGGAAGAGCGTTCCCCAGGCCGTGCAAAGTTGAGGCCTTGGTGATTCTGGATGGTCCCAAGGGTCCAGAACTGTCCCTGGGAAAGCTGTCCTTTTCCCTCTTTTTCCGGCTGGAAGTACACCTCTGGCATCCGACTGCCGTTCGGCGACGTCCTGGGGGAGACGCCCCGGGTTCACTTGGGACGCACACTGGTGTTTCTCAGAAGAGCCCAAGTTCCTCCCTGCGGGTGGGTGGGGGGCTGGGCACACCCGCCTGGAATGTAAGGCTGTTCAGAACTGCGTACCTTGAGGCCGTGTGAAGGCCGCACGAACGAGAGCTTTCGAGCGAACAGGGCAGCGCTTCGCCATCACCGTTACACATCCACGGAGCTTAGTCAAACGAACGCATTTACTTCCTGGGGCTCCAACACAGCCGAGGAGTTGGAAGGCATACAGTGAGGGCCCTTTGACAGTTGTTACAACGAACGTGAGGGCACAGTGTCTCGTGAAATACCTTCCAGGGTTGAAGCATTCCGTTAACGCATGCCCCTCCGCTCCCTCTGGCACTCCGTGGTATTACTGTCGGGGGAAATCTGGACTTTTGCTCGAGGCCGGGGTGGGGCGGGGGGACTCACAATTCTTCTGCCGGCGAGCTCCAGAGCGCTCCTGCTGAAGCTCCCAGCAAGGAACTGAGAGCAGCAGGCCTCACACGAGTCAACTCAGACTTCTTCTGTCACGAGTCAACTCAGACTTCTCATGGGAGGCCTTCCGGCAGCAAAGAGAAGGTGCGCGCGAGGAGTGTGCTTCAGGCAGCTTAGGACCCGCCACTGTCTCGTCTACCACGGAGGGGAATCAGGTTTGGCCAGGGTCGCCCAGCTTCATACCTGAGCTCCTACAGGTATCCTCAGCGGTTTCTGAGTACCGCAAGGAAACACAACGGGAGGAACAGGGCCCTTCCGTGGAGGCCCTTTGGGGCACAGGGACCTCTGCGTGGGGTCTACTGGGTAAGTATGGCAGTACCTCAGGTAGGCCTCAGTGACCAAGGCTCTCCGGCTCACGCCTAGCTGTGAAAAGCAGTGTGGCGAACGTACGTACTGCTCCTCAGGCTGGGCCCACAGCCTAGCTTTCGCTTCTGTGAGAGCGCTGTCCCGAGTCTCTTCCTGGAGCCAGTCGTCAGCGCGGTGTCTTTTGGCACTGCAGTTCTCTCTCCGTCAAGGAGGCCGTGCGACTGACTGGCAAAGGGCGTCCGCCCAGCGCTGCTTTCGCCAGTCTCTCTGACGACTGGGCCACTCAGCCTGGGCAACCCAGAGAGGAGTACACTGCCCTAGCTATGAATGTCAAGAGCTGTCTCCAGGGGCCTGCTTACGCTAAGGTTCCTCAGAAGCCAGAGGCCGCCGTTCCGGCACGGAGAGAGGTCATCCTGAGAAACTGGTGAATGGGCTCCTACCCTGTGTGTCCCCAGGAGCGTCGCAGGGTTAAGGCACTCCGTGGTGGAGTATGGCCTCATTGGAGACCCCTGCACACCCAAGTCCCCTGACGTGAAACACTGGAACTTCACCTTGAGGCCCGAGGTCACCTTTCGTTCGGCCGGAGCCGAACCTGGGGTGCCGTGGGAGGAGTTCCTAGAAGGGGATTGCCAGCACGGTTTTGGCTTTGGGAGAACACGCAGCCTCGGCCCACAACGACCGTCCTGCCGTGCAGAGACGTCGGGCCGCTAGTGCTGTTCCAGGCAGCTTTGAAGCCAAGCGCAAGGCGCCTCCAAACGGGGAGAAAGCGTCCTCTCCCCTCCGCGTCCCACGTTCAAGCTGAATGACGCAGCATGTTTCTCGGAAGGCTCTGCCGAGCTATCTAGTACAAGGGAGAGAGTGCCTGCCTCTGCCGAGAAAGGTTTTGACGTGGGGATTGCTGGACAGGCGGAAGAGCGTTCCCCAGGCCGTGCAAAGTTGAGGCCTTGGTGATTCTGGATGGTCCCAAGGGTCCAGAACTGTCCCTGGGAAAGCTGTCCTTTTCCCTCTTTTTCCGGCTGGAAGTACACCTCTGGCATCCGACTGCCGTTCGGCGATGTCCTGGGGGAGACGCCCCGGTTTCACTTGGGATGCACACTGGTGTTTCTCAGAAGAGCCCAAGTTCCTCCCTGCGGGTGGGTGGGGGGCTGGGCACACCAGCCTGGAATGTAAGGCTGTTCAGAACTGCGTACCTTGAGGCCGTGTGAAGGCCGCACGAACGAGAGCTTTCGAGCGAACAGGGCAGCGCTTCGCCATCACCGTTGCACATCCACGGAGCTTAGTCAAACGAACGCATTTACTTCCTGGGGCTCCAACACAGCCGAGGAGTTGGAAGGCATACAGTGAGGGCCCTTTGACAGTTGTTACAACGAACGTGAGGGCACAGTGTCTCGTGAAATACCTTCCAGGGTTGAAGCATTCCGTTAACGCATGCCCCTCCGCTCCCTCTGGCGCTCCGAGGTGTTCCTAACGGGGGAAATCTGGACTTTTGCTCGAGGCCGGGGTGGGGCGGGGGGACTCACAATTCTTCTGCCGGCGAGCTCCAGAGCGCTCCTGCTGAAGCTCCCAGCAAGGAACTGAGAGCAGCAGGCCTCACACGAGTCAACTCAGACTTCTTCTGTCACGAGTCAACTCAGACTTCTCATGGGAGGCCTTCCGGCAGCAAAAAGAAGGTGCGTGCGAGGAGTGTGCTTCAGGCAGCTTAGGACCCGCCACTGTCTCGTCTACCACGGAGGGGAATCAGGTTTGGCCAGGGTCGCCCAGCTTCATACCTGAGCTCCTACAGGTATCCTCAGCGGTTTCTGAGTACCGCAAGGAAACACAACGGGAGGAACAGGGCCCTTCCGTGGAGGCCCTTTGGGGCACAGGGACCTCTGCGTGGGATCTACTGGGTAAGTATGGCAGTACCTCAGGTAGGCCTCAGTGACCAAGGCTCTCCGGCTCACGCCTAGCTGTGAAAAGCAGTGTGGCGAACGTACGTACTGCTCCTCAGGCTGGGCCCACAGCCTAGCTTTCGCTTCTGTGAGAGCGCTGTCCCGAGTCTCTTCCTGGAGCCAGTCGTCAGCGCGGTGTCTTTTGGCACTGCAGTTCTCTCTCCGTCAAGGAGGCCGTGCGACTGACTGGCAAAGGGCGTCCGCCCAGCGCTGCTTTCGCCAGTCTCTCTGACGACTGGGCCACTCAGCCTGGGCAACCCAGAGAGGAGTACACTGCCCTAGCTATGAATGTCAAGAGCTGTCTCCAGGGGCCTGCTTACGCTAAGGTTCCCCAGAAGCCAGAGGCCGCCGTTCCGAAACGGAGAGAGGTCATCCTGAGAAACTGGTGAATGGGCTCCTACCCTGTGTGTCCCCAGGAGCGTCGCAGGGTTAAGGCACTCCGTGGTGGAGTATGGCCTCATTGGAGACCCCTGCACACCCAAGTCCCCTGACGTGAAACACTGGAACTTCACCTTGAGGCCCGAGGTCACCTTTCGTTCGGCCGGAGCCGAACCTGGGGTGCCGTGGGAGGAGTTCCTAGAAGGGGATTGCCAGCACGGTTTTGGCTTTGGGAGAACACGCAGCCTCGGCCCACAACGACCGTCCTGCCGTGCAGAGACGTCGGGCCGCTAGTGCTGTTCCAGGCAGCTTTGAAGCCAAGCGCAAGGCGCCTCCAAACGGGGAGAAAGCGTCCTCTCCCCTCCGCGTCCCACGTTCAAGCTGAATGACGCAGCATGTTTCTCGGAAGGCTCTGCCGAGCTATCTAGTACAAGGGAGAGAGTGCCTGCCTCTGCCGAGAAAGGTTTTGACGTGGGGATTGCTGGACAGGCGGAAGAGCGTTCCCCAGGCCGTGCAAAGTTGAGGCCTTGGTGATTCTGGATGGTCCCAAGGGTCCAGAACTGTCCCTGGGAAAGCTGTCCTTTTCCCTCTTTTTCCGGCTGGAAGTACACCTCTGGCATCCGACTGCCGTTCGGCGACGTCCTGGGGGAGACGCCCCGGGTTCACTTGGGACGCACACTGGTGTTTCTCAGAAGAGCCCAAGTTCCTCCCTGCGGGTGGGTGGGGGGCTGGGCACACCAGCCTGGAATGTAAGGCTGTTCAGAACTGCGTACCTTGAGGCCGTGTGAAGGCCGCACGAACGAGAGCTTTCGAGCGAACAGGGCAGCGCTTCGCCATCACCGTTACACATCCACGGAGCTTAGTCAAACGAACGCATTTACTTCCTGGGGCTCCAACACAGCCGAGGAGTTGGAAGGCATACAGTGAGGGCCCTTTGACAGTTGTTACAACGAACGTGAGGGCACAGTGTCTCGGGAAATACCTTCCAGGGTTGAAGCATTCCGTTAACGCATGCCCCTCCGCTCCCTCTGGCACTCCGTGGTATTACTGTCGGGGGAAATCTGGACTTTTGCTCGAGGCCGGGGTGGGGCGGGGGGACTCACAATTCTTCTGCCGGCGAGCTCCAGAGCGCTCCTGCTGAAGCTCCCAGCAAGGAACTGAGAGCAGCAGGCCTCACACGAGTCAACTCAGACTTCTTCTGTCACGAGTCAACTCAGACTTCTCATGGGAGGCCTTCCGGCAGCAAAGAGAAGGTGCGCGCGAGGAGTGTGCTTCAGGCAGCTTAGGACCCGCCACTGTCTCGTCTACCACGGAGGGGAATCAGGTTTGGCCAGGGTCGCCCAGCTTCATACCTGAGCTCCTACAGGTATCCTCAGCGGTTTCTGAGTACCGCAAGGAAACACAACGGGAGGAACAGGGCCCTTCCGTGGAGGCCCTTTGGGGCACAGGGACCTCTGCGTGGGGTCTACTGGGTAAGTATGGCAGTACCTCAGGTAGGCCTCAGTGACCAAGGCTCTCCGGCTCACGCCTAGCTGTGAAAAGCAGTGTGGCGAACGTACGTACTGCTCCTCAGGCTGGGCCCACAGCCTAGCTTTCGCTTCTGTGAGAGCGCTGTCCCGAGTCTCTTCCTGGAGCCAGTCGTCAGCGCGGTGTCTTTTGGCACTGCAGTTCTCTCTCCGTCAAGGAGGCCGTGCGACTGACTGGCAAAGGGCGTCCGCCCAGCGCTGCTTTCGCCAGTCTCTCTGACGACTGGGCCACTCAGCCTGGGCAACCCAGAGAGGAGTACACTGCCCTAGCTATGAATGTCAAGAGCTGTCTCCAGGGGCCTGCTTACGCTAAGGTTCCTCAGAAGCCAGAGGCCGCCGTTCCGGCACGGAGAGAGGTCATCCTGAGAAACTGGTGAATGGGCTCCTACCCTGTGTGTCCCCAGGAGCGTCGCAGGGTTAAGGCACTCCGTGGTGGAGTATGGCCTCATTGGAGACCCCTGCACACCCAAGTCCCCTGACGTGAAACACTGGAACTTCACCTTGAGGCCCGAGGTCACCTTTCGTTCGGCCGGAGCCGAACCTGGGGTGCCGTGGGAGGAGTTCCTAGAAGGGGATTGCCAGCACGGTTTTGGCTTTGGGAGAACACGCAGCCTCGGCCCACAACGACCGTCCTGCCGTGCAGAGACGTCGGGCCGCTAGTGCTGTTCCAGGCAGCTTTGAAGCCAAGCGCAAGGCGCCTCCAAACGGGGAGAAAGCGTCCTCTCCCCTCCGCGTCCCACGTTCAAGCTGAATGACGCAGCATGTTTCTCGGAAGGCTCTGCCGAGCTATCTAGTACAAGGGAGAGAGTGCCTGCCTCTGCCGAGAAAGGTTTTGACGTGGGGATTGCTGGACAGGCGGAAGAGCGTTCCCCAGGCCGTGCAAAGTTGAGGCCTTGGTGATTCTGGATGGTCCCAAGGGTCCAGAACTGTCCCTGGGAAAGCTGTCCTTTTCCCTCTTTTTCCGGCTGGAAGTACACCTCTGGCATCCGACTGCCGTTCGGCGACGTCCTGGGGGAGACGCCCCGGTTTCACTTGGGATGCACACTGGTGTTTCTCAGAAGAGCCCAAGTTCCTCCCTGCGGGTGGGTGGGGGGCTGGGCACACCAGCCTGGAATGTAAGGCTGTTCAGAACTGCGTACCTTGAGGCCGTGTGAAGGCCGCACGAACGAGAGCTTTCGAGCGAACAGGGCAGCGCTTCGCCATCACCGTTGCACATCCACGGAGCTTAGTCAAACGAACGCATTTACTTCCTGGGGCTCCAACACAGCCGAGGAGTTGGAAGGCATACAGTGAGGGCCCTTTGACAGTTGTTACAACGAACGTGAGGGCACAGTGTCTCGTGAAATACCTTCCAGGGTTGAAGCATTCCGTTAACGCATGCCCCTCCGCTCCCTCTGGCGCTCCGAGGTGTTCCTAACGGGGGAAATCTGGACTTTTGCTCGAGGCCGGGGTGGGGCGGGGGGACTCACAATTCTTCTGCCGGCGAGCTCCAGAGCGCTCCTGCTGAAGCTCCCAGCAAGGAACTGAGAGCAGCAGGCCTCACACGAGTCAACTCAGACTTCTGCTGTCACGAGTCAACTCAGACTTCTCATGGGAGGCCTTCCGGCAGCAAAAAGAAGGTGCGTGCGAGGAGTGTGCTTCAGGCAGCTTAGGACCCGCCACTGTCTCGTCTACCACGGAGGGGAATCAGGTTTGGCCAGGGTCGCCCAGCTTCATACCTGAGCTCCTACAGGTATCCTCAGCGGTTTCTGAGTACCGCAAGGAAACACAACGGGAGGAACAGGGCCCTTCCGTGGAGGCCCTTTGGGGCACAGGGACCTCTGCGTGGGATCTACTGGGTAAGTATGGCAGTACCTCAGGTAGGCCTCAGTGACCAAGGCTCTCCGGCTCACGCCTAGCTGTGAAAAGCAGTGTGGCGAACGTACGTACTGCTCCTCAGGCTGGGCCCACAGCCTAGCTTTCGCTTCTGTGAGAGCGCTGTCCCGAGTCTCTTCCTGGAGCCAGTCGTCAGCGCGGTGTCTTTTGGCACTGCAGTTCTCTCTCCGTCAAGGAGGCCGTGCGACTGACTGGCAAAGGGCGTCCGCCCAGCGCTGCTTTCGCCAGTCTCTCTGACGACTGGGCCACTCAGCCTGGGCAACCCAGAGAGGAGTACACTGCCCTAGCTATGAATGTCAAGAGCTGTCTCCAGGGGCCTGCTTACGCTAAGGTTCCTCAGAAGCCAGAGGCCGCCGTTCCGAAACGGAGAGAGGTCATCCTGAGAAACTGGTGAATGGGCTCCTACCCTGTGTGTCCCCAGGAGCGTCGCAGGGTTAAGGCACTCCGTGGTGGAGTATGGCCTCATTGGAGACCCCTGCACACCCAAGTCCCCTGACGTGAAACACTGGAACTTCACCTTGAGGCCCGAGGTCACCTTTCGTTCGGCCGGAGCCGAACCTGGGGTGCCGTGGGAGGAGTTCCTAGAAGGGGATTGCCAGCACGGTTTTGGCTTTGGGAGAACACGCAGCCTCGGCCCACAACGACCGTCCTGCCGTGCAGAGACGTCGGGCCGCTAGTGCTGTTCCAGGCAGCTTTGAAGCCAAGCGCAAGGCGCCTCCAAACGGGGAGAAAGCGTCCTCTCCCCTCCGCGTCCCACGTTCAAGCTGAATGACGCAGCATGTTTCTCGGAAGGCTCTGCCGAGCTATCTAGTACAAGGGAGAGAGTGCCTGCCTCTGCCGAGAAAGGTTTTGACGTGGGGATTGCTGGACAGGCGGAAGAGCGTTCCCCAGGCCGTGCAAAGTTGAGGCCTTGGTGATTCTGGATGGTCCCAAGGGTCCAGAACTGTCCCTGGGAAAGCTGTCCTTTCCCCTCTTTTTCCGGCTGGAAGTACACCTCTGGCATCCGACTGCCGTTTGGCGACGTCCTGGGAGAGACGCCCTGGTTTCACTTGGGACGCACACTGGTGTTTCTCAGAAGAGCCCAAGTTCCTCCCTGCGGGTGGGTGGGGGGCTGGGCACACCAGCCTGGAATGTAAGGCTGTTCAGAACTGCGTACCTTGAGGCCGTGTGAAGGCCGCACGAACGAGAGCTTTCGAGCGAACAGGGCAGCGCTTCGCCATCACCGTTGCACATCCACGGAGCTTAGTCAAACGAACGCATTTACTTCCTGGGGCTCCAACACAGCCGAGGAGTTGGAAGGCATACAGTGACGGCCCTGTGACAGTTGTTACAACGAACGTGAGTGCACAGTGTCTCGTGAAATACCTTCCAGGGTTGAAGCATTCCGTTAACGCATGCCCCTCCGCTCCCTCTGGCACTCCGAGGTGTTCCTAACGGGGGAAATCTGGACTTTTGCTCGAGGCCGGGGTGGGGCGGGGGGACTCACAATTCTTCTGCCGGCGAGCTCCAGAGCGCTCCTGCTGAAGCTCCCAGCAAGGAACTGAGAGCAGCAGGCCTCACACGAGTCAACTCAGACTTCTTCTGTCACGAGTCAACTCAGACTTCTCATGGGAGGCCTTCCGGCAGCAAAGAGAAGGTGCGCGCGAGGAGTGTGCTTCAGGCAGCTTAGGACCCGCCACTGTCTCGTCTACCACGGAGGGGAATCAGGTTTGGCCAGGGTCGCCCAGCTTCATACCTGAGCTCCTACAGGTATCCTCAGCGGTTTCTGAGTACCGCAAGGAAACACAACGGGAGGAACAGGGCCCTTCCGTGGAGGCCCTTTGGGGCACAGGGACCTCTGCGTGGGATCTACTGGGTAAGTATGGCAGTACCTCAGGTAGGCCTCAGTGACCAAGGCTCTCCGGCTCACGCCTAGCTGTGAAAAGCAGTGTGGCGAACGTACGTACTGCTCCTCAGGCTGGGCCCACAGCCTAGCTTTCGCTTCTGTGAGAGCGCTGTCCCGAGTCTCTTCCTGGAGCCAGTCGTCAGCGCGGTGTCTTTTGGCACTGCAGTTCTCTCTCCGTCAAGGAGGCCGTGCGACTGACTGGCAAAGGGCGTCCGCCCAGCGCTGCTTTCGCCAGTCTCTCTGACGACTGGGCCACTCAGCCTGGGCAACCCAGAGAGGAGTACACTGCCCTAGCTATGAATGTCAAGAGCTGTCTCCAGGGGCCTGCTTACGCGAAGGTTCCTCAGAAGCCAGAGGCCGCCGTTCCGAAACGGAGAGAGGTCATCCTGAGAAACTGGTGAATGGGCTCCTACCCTGTGTGTCCCCAGGAGCGTCGCAGGGTTAAGGCACTCCGTGGTGGAGTATGGCCTCATTGGAGACCCCTGCACACCCAAGTCCCCTGACGTGAAACACTGGAACTTCACCTTGAGGCCCGAGGTCACCTTTCGTTCGGCCGGAGCCGAACCTGGGGTGCCGTGGGAGGAGTTCCTAGAAGGGGATTGCCAGCACGGTTTTGGCTTTGGGAGAACACGCAGCCTCGGCCCACAACGACCGTCCTGCCGTGCAGAGACGTCGGGCCGCTAGTGCTGTTCCAGGCAGCTTTGAAGCCAAGCGCAAGGCGCCTCCAAACGGGGAGAAAGCGTCCTCTCCCCTCCGCGTCCCACGTTCAAGCTGAATGACGCAGCATGTTTCTCGGAAGGCTCTGCCGAGCTATCTAGTACAAGGGAGAGAGTGCCTGCCTCTGCCGAGAAAGGTTTTGACGTGGGGATTGCTGGACAGGCGGAAGAGCGTTCCCCAGGCCGTGCAAAGTTGAGGCCTTGGTGATTCTGGATGGTCCCAAGGGTCCAGAACTGTCCCTGGGAAAGCTGTCCTTTTCCCTCTTTTTCCGGCTGGAAGTACACCTCTGGCATCCGACTGCCGTTCGGCGACGTCCTGGGGGAGACGCCCCGGGTTCACTTGGGACGCACACTGGTGTTTCTCAGAAGAGCCCAAGTTCCTCCCTGCGGGTGGGTGGGGGGCTGGGCACACCCGCCTGGAATGTAAGGCTGTTCAGAACTGCGTACCTTGAGGCCGTGTGAAGGCCGCACGAACGAGAGCTTTCGAGCGAACAGGGCAGCGCTTCGCCATCACCGTTACACATCCACGGAGCTTAGTCAAACGAACGCATTTACTTCCTGGGGCTCCAACACAGCCGAGGAGTTGGAAGGCATACAGTGAGGGCCCTTTGACAGTTGTTACAACGAACGTGAGGGCACAGTGTCTCGTGAAATACCTTCCAGGGTTGAAGCATTCCGTTAACGCATGCCCCTCCGCTCCCTCTGGCACTCCGTGGTATTACTGTCGGGGGAAATCTGGACTTTTGCTCGAGGCCGGGCTGGGGCGGGGGGACTCACAATTCTTCTGCCGGCGAGCTCCAGAGCGCTCCTGCTGAAGCTCCCAGCAAGGAACTGAGAGCAGCAGGCCTCACACGAGTCAACTCAGACTTCTTCTGTCACGAGTCAACTCAGACTTCTCATGGGAGGCCTTCCGGCAGCAAAGAGAAGGTGCGCGCGAGGAGTGTGCTTCAGGCAGCTTAGGACCCGCCACTGTCTCGTCTACCACGGAGGGGAATCAGGTTTGGCCAGGGTCGCCCAGCTTCATACCTGAGCTCCTACAGGTATCCTCAGCGGTTTCTGAGTACCGCAAGGAAACACAACGGGAGGAACAGGGCCCTTCCGTGGAGGCCCTTTGGGGCACAGGGACCTCTGCGTGGGGTCTACTGGGTAAGTATGGCAGTACCTCAGGTAGGCCTCAGTGACCAAGGCTCTCCGGCTCACGCCTAGCTGTGAAAAGCAGTGTGGCGAACGTACGTACTGCTCCTCAGGCTGGGCCCACAGCCTAGCTTTCGCTTCTGTGAGAGCGCTGTCCCGAGTCTCTTCCTGGAGCCAGTCGTCAGCGCGGTGTCTTTTGGCACTGCAGTTCTCTCTCCGTCAAGGAGGCCGTGCGACTGACTGGCAAAGGGCGTCCGCCCAGCGCTGCTTTCGCCAGTCTCTCTGACGACTGGGCCACTCAGCCTGGGCAACCCAGAGAGGAGTACACTGCCCTAGCTATGAATGTCAAGAGCTGTCTCCAGGGGCCTGCTTACGCTAAGGTTCCTCAGAAGCCAGAGGCCGCCGTTCCGGCACGGAGAGAGGTCATCCTGAGAAACTGGTGAATGGGCTCCTACCCTGTGTGTCCCCAGGAGCGTCGCAGGGTTAAGGCACTCCGTGGTGGAGTATGGCCTCATTGGAGACCCCTGCACACCCAAGTCCCCTGACGTGAAACACTGGAACTTCACCTTGAGGCCCGAGGTCACCTTTCGTTCGGCCGGAGCCGAACCTGGGGTGCCGTGGGAGGAGTTCCTAGAAGGGGATTGCCAGCACGGTTTTGGCTTTGGGAGAACACGCAGCCTCGGCCCACAACGACCGTCCTGCCGTGCAGAGACGTCGGGCCGCTAGTGCTGTTCCAGGCAGCTTTGAAGCCAAGCGCAAGGCGCCTCCAAACGGGGAGAAAGCGTCCTCTCCCCTCCGCGTCCCACGTTCAAGCTGAATGACGCAGCATGTTTCTCGGAAGGCTCTGCCGAGCTATCTAGTACAAGGGAGAGAGTGCCTGCCTCTGCCGAGAAAGGTTTTGACGTGGGGATTGCTGGACAGGCGGAAGAGCGTTCCCCAGGCCGTGCAAAGTTGAGGCCTTGGTGATTCTGGATGGTCCCAAGGGTCCAGAACTGTCCCTGGGAAAGCTGTCCTTTTCCCTCTTTTTCCGGCTGGAAGTACACCTCTGGCATCCGACTGCCGTTCGGCGACGTCCTGGGGGAGACGCCCCGGGTTCACTTGGGATGCACACTGGTGTTTCTCAGAAGAGCCCAAGTTCCTCACTGCGGGTGGGTGGGGGGCTGGGCACACCAGCCTGGAATGTAAGGCTGTTCAGAACTGCGTACCTTGAGGCCGTGTGAAGGCCGCACGAACGAGAGCTTTCGAGCGAACAGGGCAGCGCTTCGCCATCACCGTTGCACATCCACGGAGCTTAGTCAAACGAACGCATTTACTTCCTGGGGCTCCAACACAGCCGAGGAGTTGGAAGGCATACAGTGAGGGCCCTTTGACAGTTGTTACAACGAACGTGAGGGCACAGTGTCTCGTGAAATACCTTCCAGGGTTGAAGCATTCCGTTAACGCATGCCCCTCCGCTCCCTCTGGCGCTCCGAGGTGTTCCTAACGGGGGAAATCTGGACTTTTGCTCGAGGCCGGGGTGGGGCGGGGGGACTCACAATTCTTCTGCCGGCGAGCTCCAGAGCGCTCCTGCTGAAGCTCCCAGCAAGGAACTGAGAGCAGCAGGCCTCACACGAGTCAACTCAGACTTCTGCTGTCACGAGTCAACTCAGACTTCTCATGGGAGGCCTTCCGGCAGCAAAAAGAAGGTGCGTGCGAGGAGTGTGCTTCAGGCAGCTTAGGACCCGCCACTGTCTCGTCTACCACGGAGGGGAATCAGGTTTGGCCAGGGTCGCCCAGCTTCATACCTGAGCTCCTACAGGTATCCTCAGCGGTTTCTGAGTACCGCAAGGAAACACAACGGGAGGAACAGGGCCCTTCCGTGGAGGCCCTTTGGGGCACAGGGACCTCTGCGTGGGATCTACTGGGTAAGTATGGCAGTACCTCAGGTAGGCCTCAGTGACCAAGGCTCTCCGGCTCACGCCTAGCTGTGAAAAGCAGTGTGGCGAACGTACGTACTGCTCCTCAGGCTGGGCCCACAGCCTAGCTTTCGCTTCTGTGAGAGCGCTGTCCCGAGTCTCTTCCTGGAGCCAGTCGTCAGCGCGGTGTCTTTTGGCACTGCAGTTCTCTCTCCGTCAAGGAGGCCGTGCGACTGACTGGCAAAGGGCGTCCGCCCAGCGCTGCTTTCGCCAGTCTCTCTGACGACTGGGCCACTCAGCCTGGGCAACCCAGAGAGGAGTACACTGCCCTAGCTATGAATGTCAAGAGCTGTCTCCAGGGGCCTGCTTACGCTAAGGTTCCTCAGAAGCCAGAGGCCGCCGTTCCGAAACGGAGAGAGGTCATCCTGAGAAACTGGTGAATGGGCTCCTACCCTGTGTGTCCCCAGGAGCGTCGCAGGGTTAAGGCACTCCGTGGTGGAGTATGGCCTCATTGGAGACCCCTGCACACCCAAGTCCCCTGACGTGAAACACTGGAACTTCACCTTGAGGCCCGAGGTCACCTTTCGTTCGGCCGGAGCCGAACCTGGGGTGCCGTGGGAGGAGTTCCTAGAAGGGGATTGCCAGCACGGTTTTGGCTTTGGGAGAACACGCAGCCTCGGCCCACAACGACCGTCCTGCCGTGCAGAGACGTCGGGCCGCTAGTGCTGTTCCAGGCAGCTTTGAAGCCAAGCGCAAGGCGCCTCCAAACGGGGAGAAAGCGTCCTCTCCCCTCCGCGTCCCACGTTCAAGCTGAATGACGCAGCATGTTTCTCGGAAGGCTCTGCCGAGCTATCTAGTACAAGGGAGAGAGTGCCTGCCTCTGCCGAGAAAGGTTTTGACGTGGGGATTGCTGGACAGGCGGAAGAGCGTTCCCCAGGCCGTGCAAAGTTGAGGCCTTGGTGATTCTGGATGGTCCCAAGGGTCCAGAACTGTCCCTGGGAAAGCTGTCCTTTTCCCTCTTTTTCCGGCTGGAAGTACACCTCTGGCATCCGACTGCCGTTCGGCGACGTCCTGGGGGAGACGCCCCGGGTTCACTTGGGACGCACACTGGTGTTTCTCAGAAGAGCCCAAGTTCCTCCCTGCGGGTGGGTGGGGGGCTGGGCACACCAGCCTGGAATGTAAGGCTGTTCAGAACTGCGTACCTTGAGGCCGTGTGAAGGCCGCACGAACGAGAGCTTTCGAGCGAACAGGGCAGCGCTTCGCCATCACCGTTACACATCCACGGAGCTTAGTCAAACGAACGCATTTACTTCCTGGGGCTCCAACACAGCCGAGGAGTTGGAAGGCATACAGTGAGGGCCCTTTGACAGTTGTTACAACGAACGTGAGGGCACAGTGTCTCGTGAAATACCTTCCAGGGTTGAAGCATTCCGTTAACGCATGCCCCTCCGCTCCCTCTGGCACTCCGTGGTATTACTGTCGGGGGAAATCTGGACTTTTGCTCGAGGCCGGGGTGGGGCGGGGGGACTCACAATTCTTCTGCCGGCGAGCTCCAGAGCGCTCCTGCTGAAGCTCCCAGCAAGGAACTGAGAGCAGCAGGCCTCACACGAGTCAACTCAGACTTCTTCTGTCACGAGTCAACTCAGACTTCTCATGGGAGGCCTTCCGGCAGCAAAGAGAAGGTGCGCGCGAGGAGTGTGCTTCAGGCAGCTTAGGACCCGCCACTGTCTCGTCTACCACGGAGGGGAATCAGGTTTGGCCAGGGTCGCCCAGCTTCATACCTGAGCTCCTACAGGTATCCTCAGCGGTTTCTGAGTACCGCAAGGAAACACAACGGGAGGAACAGGGCCCTTCCGTGGAGGCCCTTTGGGGCACAGGGACCTCTGCGTGGGATCTACTGGGTAAGTATGGCAGTACCTCAGGTAGGCCTCAGTGACCAAGGCTCTCCGGCTCACGCCTAGCTGTGAAAAGCAGTGTGGCGAACGTACGTACTGCTCCTCAGGCTGGGCCCACAGCCTAGCTTTCGCTTCTGTGAGAGCGCTGTCCCGAGTCTCTTCCTGGAGCCAGTCGTCAGCGCGGTGTCTTTTGGCACTGCAGTTCTCTCTCCGTCAAGGAGGCCGTGCGACTGACTGGCAAAGGGCGTCCGCCCAGCGCTGCTTTCGCCAGTCTCTCTGACGACTGGGCCACTCAGCCTGGGCAACCCAGAGAGGAGTACACTGCCCTAGCTATGAATGTCAAGAGCTGTCTCCAGGGGCCTGCTTACGCTAAGGTTCCTCAGAAGCCAGAGGCCGCCGTTCCGAAACGGAGAGAGGTCATCCTGAGAAACTGGTGAATGGGCTCCTACCCTGTGTGTCCCCAGGAGCGTCGCAGGGTTAAGGCACTCCGTGGTGGAGTATGGCCTCATTGGAGACCCCTGCACACCCAAGTCCCCTGACGTGAAACACTGGAACTTCACCTTGAGGCCCGAGGTCACCTTTCGTTCGGCCGGAGCCGAACCTGGGGTGCCGTGGGAGGAGTTCCTAGAAGGGGATTGCCAGCACGGTTTTGGCTTTGGGAGAACACGCAGCCTCGGCCCACAACGACCGTCCTGCCGTGCAGAGACGTCGGGCCGCTAGTGCTGTTCCAGGCAGCTTTGAAGCCAAGCGCAAGGCGCCTCCAAACGGGGAGAAAGCGTCCTCTCCCCTCCGCGTCCCACGTTCAAGCTGAATGACGCAGCATGTTTCTCGGAAGGCTCTGCCGAGCTATCTAGTACAAGGGAGAGAGTGCCTGCCTCTGCCGAGAAAGGTTTTGACGTGGGGATTGCTGGACAGGCGGAAGAGCGTTCCCCAGGCCGTGCAAAGTTGAGGCCTTGGTGATTCTGGATGGTCCCAAGGGTCCAGAACTGTCCCTGGGAAAGCTGTCCTTTTCCCTCTTTTTCCGGCTGGAAGTACACCTCTGGCATCCGACTGCCGTTCGGCGACGTCCTGGGGGAGACGCCCCGGTTTCACTTGGGATGCACACTGGTGTTTCTCAGAAGAGCCCAAGTTCCTCCCTGCGGGTGGGTGGGGGGCTGGGCACACCAGCCTGGAATGTAAGGCTGTTCAGAACTGCGTACCTTGAGGCCGTGTGAAGGCCGCACGAACGAGAGCTTTCGAGCGAACAGGGCAGCGCTTCGCCATCACCGTTGCACATCCACGGAGCTTAGTCAAACGAACGCATTTACTTCCTGGGGCTCCAACACAGCCGAGGAGTTGGAAGGCATACAGTGAGGGCCCTTTGACAGTTGTTACAACGAACGTGAGGGCACAGTGTCTCGTGAAATACCTTCCAGGGTTGAAGCATTCCGTTAACGCATGCCCCTCCGCTCCCTCTGGCGCTCCGAGGTGTTCCTAACGGGGGAAATCTGGACTTTTGCTCGAGGCCGGGGTGGGGCGGGGGGACTCACAATTCTTCTGCCGGCGAGCTCCAGAGCGCTCCTGCTGAAGCTCCCAGCAAGGAACTGAGAGCAGCAGGCCTCACACGAGTCAACTCAGACTTCTTCTGTCACGAGTCAACTCAGACTTCTCATGGGAGGCCTTCCGGCAGCAAACAGAAGGTGCGTGCGAGGAGTGTGCTTCAGGCAGCTTAGGACCCGCCACTGTCTCGTCTACCACGGAGGGGAATCAGGTTTGGCCAGGGTCGCCCAGCTTCATACCTGAGCTCCTACAGGTATCCTCAGCGGTTTCTGAGTACCGCAAGGAAACACAACGGGAGGAACAGGGCCCTTCCGTGGAGGCCCTTTGGGGCACAGGGACCTCTGCGTGGGATCTACTGGGTAAGTATGGCAGTACCTCAGGTAGGCCTCAGTGACCAAGGCTCTCCGGCTCACGCCTAGCTGTGAAAAGCAGTGTGGCGAACGTACGTACTGCTCCTCAGGCTGGGCCCACAGCCTAGCTTTCGCTTCTGTGAGAGCGCTGTCCCGAGTCTCTTCCTGGAGCCAGTCGTCAGCGCGGTGTCTTTTGGCACTGCAGTTCTCTCTCCGTCAAGGAGGCCGTGCGACTGACTGGCAAAGGGCGTCCGCCCAGCGCTGCTTTCGCCAGTCTCTCTGACGACTGGGCCACTCAGCCTGGGCAACCCAGAGAGGAGTACACTGCCCTAGCTATGAATGTCAAGAGCTGTCTCCAGGGGCCTGCTTACGCTAAGGTTCCTCAGAAGCCAGAGGCCGCCGTTCCGAAACGGAGAGAGGTCATCCTGAGAAACTGGTGAATGGGCTCCTACCCTGTGTGTCCCCAGGAGCGTCGCAGGGTTAAGGCACTCCGTGGTGGAGTATGGCCTCATTGGAGACCCCTGCACACCCAAGTCCCCTGACGTGAAACACTGGAACTTCACCTTGAGGCCCGAGGTCACCTTTCGTTCGGCCGGAGCCGAACCTGGGGTGCCGTGGGAGGAGTTCCTAGAAAGGGATTGCCAGCACGGTTTTGGCTTTGGGAGAACACGCAGCCTCGGCCCACAACGACCATCCTGCCGTGCAGAGACGTCGGGCCGCTAGTGCTGTTCCAGGCAGCTTTGAAGCCAAGCGCAAGGCGCCTCCAAACGGGGAGAAAGCGTCCTCTCCCCTCCGCGTCCCACGTTCAAGCTGAATGACGCAGCATGTTTCTCGGAAGGCTCTGCCGAGCTATCTAGTACAAGGGAGAGAGTGCCTGCCTCTGCCGAGAAAGGTTTTGACGTGGGGATTGCTGGACAGGCGGAAGAGCGTTCCTCAGGCCGTGCAAAGTTGAGGCCTTGGTGATTCTGGATGGTCCCAAGGGTCCAGAACTGTCCCTGGGAAAGCTGTCCTTTTCCCTCTTTTTCCGGCTGGAAGTACACCTCTGGCATCCGACTGCCGTTCGGCGACGTCCTGGGGGAGACGCCCCGGGTTCACTTGGGACGCACACTGGTGTTTCTCAGAAGAGCCCAAACTCCTCCCTGCGGGTGGGTGGGGGGCTAGGCACACCAGCCTGGAATGTAAGGCTGTTCAGAACTGCGTACCTTGAGGCCGTGTGAAGGCCGCACGAACGAGAGCTTTCGAGCGAACAGGGCAGCGCTTCGCCATCACCGTTACACATCCACGGAGCTTAGTCAAACGAACGCATTTACTTCCTGGGGCTCCAACACAGCCGAGGAGTTGGAAGGCATACAGTGAGGGCCCTGTGACAGTTGTTACAACGAACGTGAGGGCACAGTGTCTCGTGAAATACCTTCCAGGGTTGAAGCATTCCGTTAACGCATGCCCCTCCGCTCCCTCTGGCACTCCGAGGTGTTCCTAACGGGGGAAATCTGGACTTTTGCTCGAGGCCGGGGTGGGGCGGGGGGACTCACAATTCTTCTGCCGGCGAGCTCCAGAGCGCTCCTGCTGAAGCTCCCAGCAAGGAACTGAGAGCAGCAGGCCTCACACGAGTCAACTCAGACTTCTTCTGTCACGAGTCAACTCAGACTTCTCATGGGAGGCCTTCCGGCAGCAAAGAGAAGGTGCGCGCGAGGAGTGTGCTTCAGGCAGCTTAGGACCCGCCACTGTCTCGTCTACCACGGAGGGGAATCAGGTTTGGCCAGGGTCGCCCAGCTTCATACCTGAGCTCCTACAGGTATCCTCAGCGGTTTCTGAGTACCGCAAGGAAACACAACGGGAGGAACAGGGCCCTTCCGTGGAGGCCCTTTGGGGCACAGGGACCTCTGCGTGGGATCTACTGGGTAAGTATGGCAGTACCTCAGGTAGGCCTCAGTGACCAAGGCTCTCCGGCTCACGCCTAGCTGTGAAAAGCAGTGTGGCGAACGTACGTACTGCTCCTCAGGCTGGGCCCACAGCCTAGCTTTCGCTTCTGTGAGAGCGCTGTCCCGAGTCTCTTCCTGGAGCCAGTCGTCAGCGCGGTGTCTTTTGGCACTGCAGTTCTCTCTCCGTCAAGGAGGCCGTGCGACTGACTGGCAAAGGGCGTCCGCCCAGCGCTGCTTTCGCCAGTCTCTCTGACGACTGGGCCACTCAGCCTGGGCAACCCAGAGAGGAGTACACTGCCCTAGCTATGAATGTCAAGAGCTGTCTCCAGGGGCCTGCTTACGCGAAGGTTCCTCAGAAGCCAGAGGCCGCCGTTCCGAAACGGAGAGAGGTCATCCTGAGAAACTGGTGAATGGGCTCCTACCCTGTGTGTCCCCAGGAGCGTCGCAGGGTTAAGGCACTCCGTGGTGGAGTATGGCCTCATTGGAGACCCCTGCACACCCAAGTCCCCTGACGTGAAACACTGGAACTTCACCTTGAGGCCCGAGGTCACCTTTCGTTCGGCCGGAGCCGAACCTGGGGTGCCGTGGGAGGAGTTCCTAGAAGGGGATTGCCAGCACGGTTTTGGCTTTGGGAGAACACGCAGCCTCGGCCCACAACGACCGTCCTGCCGTGCAGAGACGTCGGGCCGCTAGTGCTGTTCCAGGCAGCTGTGAAGCCAAGCGCAAGGCGCCTCCAAACGGGGAGAAAGCGTCCTCTCCCCTCCGCGTCCCACGTTCAAGCTGAATGACGCAGCATGTTTCTCGGAAGGCTCTGCCGAGCTATCTAGTACAAGGGAGAGAGTGCCTGCCTCTGCCGAGAAAGGTTTTGACGTGGGGATTACTGGACAGGCGGAAGAGCGTTCCCCAGGCCGTGCAAAGTTGAGGCCTTGGTGATTCTGGATGGTCCCAAGGGTCCAGAACTGTCCCTGGGAAAGCTGTCCTTTTCCCTCTTTTTCCGGCTGGAAGTACACCTCTGGCATCCGACTGCCGTTCGGCGACGTCCTGGGGGAGACGCCCCGGGTTCACTTGGGACGCACACTGGTGTTTCTCAGAAGAGCCCAAGTTCCTCCCTGCAGGTGGGTGGGGGGCTGGGCACACCAGCCTGGAATGTAAGGCTGTTCAGAACTGCGTACCTTGAGGCTGTGTGAAGGCCGCACGAACGAGAGCTTTCGAGCGAACAGGGCAGCGCTTCGCCATCACCGTTACACATCCACGGAGCTTAGTCAAACGAACGCATTTACTTCCTGGGGCTCCAACACAGCCGAGGAGTTGGAAGGCATACAGTGAGGGCCCTTTGACAGTTGTTACAACGAACGTGAGGGCACAGTGTCTCGTGAAATACCTTCCAGGGTTGAAGCATTCCATTAACGCATGCCCCTCCGCTCCCTCTGGCGCTCCGAGGTGTTCCTAACGGGGGAAATCTGGACTTTTGCTCGAGGCCGGGGTGGGGCGGGGGGACTCACAATTCTTCTGCCGGCGAGCTCCAGAGCGCTCCTGCTGAAGCTCCCAGCAAGGAACTGAGAGCAGCAGGCCTCACACGAGTCAACTCAGTCTTCTTCTGTCACGAGTCAACTCAGACTTCTCATGGGAGGCCTTCCGGCAGCAAAGAGAAGGTGCGTGCGAGGAGTGTGCTTCAGGCAGCTTAGGACCCGCCACTGTCTCGTCTACCACGGAGGGGAATCAGGTTTGGCCAGGGTCGCCCAGCTTCATACCTGAGCTCCTACAGGTATCCTCAGCGGTTTCTGAGTACCGCAAGGAAACACAACGGGAGGAACAGGGCCCTTCCGTGGAGGCCCTTTGGGGCACAGGGACCTCTGCGTGGGATCTACTGGGTAAGTATGGCAGTACCTCAGGTAGGCCTCAGTGACCAAGGCTCTCCGGCTCACGCCTAGCTGTGAAAAGCAGTGTGGCGAACGTACGTACTGCTCCTCAGGCTGGGCCCACAGCCTAGCTTTCGCTTCTGTGAGAGCGCTGTCCCGAGTCTCTTCCTGGAGCCAGTCGTCAGCGCGGTGTCTTTTGGCACTGCAGTTCTCTCTCCGTCAAGGAGGCCGTGCGACTGACTGGCAAAGGGCGTCCGCCCAGCGCTGCTTTCGCCAGTCTCTCTGACGACTGGGCCACTCAGCCTGGGCAACCCAGAGAGGAGTACACTGCCCTAGCTATGAATGTCAAGAGCTGTCTCCAGGGGCCTGCTTACGCTAAGGTTCCTCAGAAGCCAGAGGCCGCCGTTCCGAAACGGAGAGAGGTCATCCTGAGAAACTGGTGAATGGGCTCCTACCCTGTGTGTCCCCAGGAGCGTCGCAGGGTTAAGACACTCCGTGGTGGAGTATGGCCTCATTGGAGACCCCTGCACACCCAAGTCCCCTGACGTGAAACACTGGAACTTCACCTTGAGGCCCGAGGTCACCTTTCGTTCGGCCGGAGCCGAACCTGGGGTGCCGTGGGAGGAGTTCCTAGAAGGGGATTGCCAGCACGGTTTTGGCTTTGCGAGAACACGCAGCCTCGGCCCACAACGACCGTCCTGCCGTGCAGAGACGTCGGGCCGCTAGTGCTGTTCCAGGCAGCTGTGAAGCCAAGCGCAAGGCGCCTCCAAACGGGGAGAAAGCGTCCTCTCCCCTCCGCGTCCCACGTTCAAGCTGAATGACGCAGCATGTTTCTCGGAAGGCTCTGCCGAGCTATCTAGTACAAGGGAGAGAGTGCCTGCCTCTGCCGAGAAAGGTTTTGACGTGGGGATTGCTGGACAGGCGGAAGAGCGTTCCCCAGGCCGTGCAAAGTTGAGGCCTTGGTGATTCTGGATGGTCCCAAGGGTCCAGAACTGTCCCTGGGAAAGCTGTCCTTTTCCCTCTTTTTCCGGCTGGAAGTACACCTCTGGCATCCGACTGCCGTTCGGCGACGTCCTGGGGGAGACGCCCCGGGTTCACTTGGGACGCACACTGGTGTTTCTCAGAAGAGCCCAAACTCCTCCCTGCGGGTGGGTGGGGGGCTGGGCACGCCAGCATGGAATGTAAGGCTGTTCAGAACTGCGTACCTTGAGGCCGTGTGAAGGCCGCACGAACGAGAGCTTTCGAGCGAACAGGGCAGCGCTTCGCCATCACCGTTGCACATTCACGGAGCTTAGTCAAACGAACGCATTTACTTCCTGGGGCTCCAACACAGCCGAGGAGTTGGAAGGCATACAGTGAGGGCCCTGTGACAGTTGTTACAACGAACGTGAGGGCACAGTGTCTCGTGAAATACCTTCCAGGGTTGAAGCATTCCGTTAACGCATGCCCCTCCGCTCCCTCTGGCACTCCGAGGTGTTCCTAACGGGGGAAATCTGGACTTTTGCTCGAGGCCGGGGTGGGGCGGGGGGACTCACAATTCTTCTGCCGGCGAGCTCCAGAGCGCTCCTGCTGAAGCTCCCAGCAAGGAACTGAGAGCAGCAGGCCTCACACGAGTCAACTCAGACTTCTTCTGTCACGAGTCAACTCAGACTTCTCATGGGAGGCCTTCCGGCAGCAAAGAGAAGGTGCGCGCGAGGAGTGTGCTTCAGGCAGCTTAGGACCCGCCACTGTCTCGTCTACCACGGAGGGGAATCAGGTTTGGCCAGGGTCGCCCAGCTTCATACCTGAGCTCCTACAGGTATCCTCAGCGGTTTCTGAGTACCGCAAGGAAACACAACGGGAGGAACAGGGCCCTTCCGTGGAGGCCCTTTGGGGCACAGGGACCTCTGCGTGGGATCTACTGGGTAAGTATGGCAGTACCTCAGGTAGGCCTCAGTGACCAAGGCTCTCCGGCTCACGCCTAGCTGTGAAAAGCAGTGTGGCGAACGTACGTACTGCTCCTCAGGCTGGGCCCACAGCCTAGCTTTCGCTTCTGTGAGAGCGCTGTCCCGAGTCTCTTCCTGGAGCCAGTCGTCAGCGCGGTGTCTTTTGGCACTGCAGTTCTCTCTCCGTCAAGGAGGCCGTGCGACTGACTGGCAAAGGGCGTCCGCCCAGCGCTGCTTTCGCCAGTCTCTCTGACGACTGGGCCACTCAGCCTGGGCAACCCAGAGAGGAGTACACTGCCCTAGCTATGAATGTCAAGAGCTGTCTCCAGGGGCCTGCTTACGCGAAGGTTCCTCAGAAGCCAGAGGCCGCCGTTCCGAAACGGAGAGAGGTCATCCTGAGAAACTGGTGAATGGGCTCCTACCCTGTGTGTCCCCAGGAGCGTCGCAGGGTTAAGGCACTTCGTGGTGGAGTATGGCCTCATTGGAGACCCCTGCACACCCAAGTCCCCTGACGTGAAACACTGGAACTTCACCTTGAGGCCCGAGGTCACCTTTCGTTCGGCCGGAGCCGAACCTGGGGTGCCGTGGGAGGAGTTCCTAGAAGGGGATTGCCAGCACGGTTTTGGCTTTGGGAGAACACGCAGCCTCGGCCCACAACGACCGTCCTGCCGTGCAGAGACGTCGGGCCGCTAGTGCTGTTCCAGGCAGCTGTGAAGCCAAGCGCAAGGCGCCTCCAAACGGGGAGAAAGCGTCCTCTCCCCTCCGCGTCCCACGTTCAAGCTGAATGACGCAGCATGTTTCTCGGAAGGCTCTGCCGAGCTATCTAGTACAAGGGAGAGAGTGCCTGCCTCTGCCGAGAAAGGTTTTGACGTGGGGATTGCTGGACAGGCGGAAGAGCGTTCCCCAGGCCGTGCAAAGTTGAGGCCTTGGTGATTCTGGATGGTCCCAAGGGTCCAGAACTGTCCCTGGGAAAGCTGTCCTTTTCCCTCTTTTTCCGGCTGGAAGTACACCTCTGGCATCCGACTGCCGTTCGGCGACGTCCTGGGGGAGACGCCCCGGGTTCACTTGGGACGCACACTGGTGTTTCTCAGAAGAGCCCAAGTTCCTCCCTGCGGGTGGGTGGGGGGCTGGGCACGCCAGCCTGGAATGTAAGGCTGTTCAGAACTGCGTACCTTGAGGCTGTGTGAAGGCCGCACGAACGAGAGCTTTCGAGCGAACAGGGCAGCGCTTCGCCATCACCGTTACACATCCACGGAGCTTAGTCAAACGAACGCATTTACTTCCTGGGGCTCCAACACAGCCGAGGAGTTGGAAGGCATACAGTGAGGGCCCTTTGACAGTTGTTACAACGAACGTGAGGGCACAGTGTCTCGTGAAATACCTTCCAGGGTTGAAGCATTCCATTAACGCATGCCCCTCCGCTCCCTCTGGCGCTCCGAGGTGTTCCTAACGGGGGAAATCTGGACTTTTGCTCGAGGCCGGGGTGGGGCGGGGGGACTCACAATTCTTCTGCCGGCGAGCTCCAGAGCGCTCCTGCTGAAGCTCCCAGCAAGGAACTGAGAGCAGCAGGCCTCACACGAGTCAACTCAGACTTCTTCTGTCACGAGTCAACTCAGACTTCTCATGGGAGGCCTTCCGGCAGCAAAGAGAAGGTGCGCGCGAGGAGTGTGCTTCAGGCAGCTTAGGACCCGCCACTGTCTCGTCTACCACGGAGGGGAATCAGGTTTGGCCAGGGTCGCCCAGCTTCATACCTGAGCTCCTACAGGTATCCTCAGCGGTTTCTGAGTACCGCAAGGAAACACAACGGGAGGAACAGGGCCCTTCCGTGGAGGCCCTTTGGGGCACAGGGACCTCTGCGTGGGATCTACTGGGTAAGTATGGCAGTACCTCAGGTAGGCCTCAGTGACCAAGGCTCTCCGGCTCACGCCTAGCTGTGAAAAGCAGTGTGGCGAACGTACGTACTGCTCCTCAGGCTGGGCCCACAGCCTAGCTTTCGCTTCTGTGAGAGCGCTGTCCCGAGTCTCTTCCTGGAGCCAGTCGTCAGCGCGGTGTCTTTTGGCACTGCAGTTCTCTCTCCGTCAAGGAGGCCGTGCGACTGACTGGCAAAGGGCGTCCGCCCAGCGCTGCTTTCGCCAGTCTCTCTGACGACTGGGCCACTCAGCCTGGGCAACCCAGAGAGGAGTACACTGCCCTAGCTATGAATGTCAAGAGCTGTCTCCAGGGGCCTGCTTACGCTAAGGTTCCTCAGAAGCCAGAGGCCGCCGTTCCGAAACGGAGAGAGGTCATCCTGAGAAACTGGTGAATGGGCTCCTACCCTGTGTGTCCCCAGGAGCGTCGCAGGGTTAAGGCACTCCGTGGTGGAGTATGGCCTCATTGGAGACCCCTGCACACCCAAGTCCCCTGACGTGAAACACTGGAACTTCACCTTGAGGCCCGAGGTCACCTTTCGTTCGGCCGGAGCCGAACCTGGGGTGCCGTGGGAGGAGTTCCTAGAAGGGGATTGCCAGCACGGTTTTGGCTTTGGGAGAACACGCAGCCTCGGCCCACAACGACCGTCCTGCCGTGCAGAGACGTCGGGCCGCTAGTGCTGTTCCAGGCAGCTTTGAAGCCAAGCGCAAGGCGCCTCCAAACGGGGAGAAAGCGTCCTCTCCCCTCCGCGTCCCACGTTCAAGCTGAATGACGCAGCATGTTTCTCGGAAGGCTCTGCCGAGCTATCTAGTACAAGGGAGAGAGTGCCTGCCTCTGCCGAGAAAGGTTTTGACGTGGGGATTGCTGGACAGGCGGAAGAGCGTTCCCCAGGCCGTGCAAAGTTGAGGCCTTGGTGATTCTGGATGGTCCCAAGGGTCCAGAACTGTCCCTGGGAAAGCTGTCCTTTTCCCTCTTTTTCCGGCTGGAAGTACACCTCTGGCATCCGACTGCCGTTCGGCGACGTCCTGGGGGAGACGCCCCGGTTTCACTTGGGATGCACACTGGTGTTTCTCAGAAGAGCCCAAGTTCCTCCCTGCGGGTGGGTGGGGGGCTGGGCACACCAGCCTGGAATGTAAGGCTGTTCAGAACTGCGTACCTTGAGGCCGTGTGAAGGCCGCACGAACGAGAGCTTTCGAGCGAACAGGGCAGCGCTTCGCCATCACCGTTGCACATCCACGGAGCTTAGTCAAACGAACGCATTTACTTCCTGGGGCTCCAACACAGCCGAGGAGTTCGAAGGCATACAGTGAGGGCCCTTTGACAGTTGTTACAACGAACGTGAGGGCACAGTGTCTCGTGAAATACCTTCCAGGGTTGAAGCATTCCGTTAACGCATGCCCCTCCGCTCCCTCTGGCACTCCGTGGTATTACTGTCGGGGGAAATCTGGACTTTTGCTCGAGGCCGGGGTGGGGCGGGGGGACTCACAATTCTTCTGCCGGCGAGCTCCAGAGCGCTCCTGCTGAAGCTCCCAGCAAGGAACTGAGAGCAGCAGGCCTCACACGAGTCAACTCAGTCTTCTTCTGTCACGAGTCAACTCAGACTTCTCATGGGAGGCCTTCCGGCAGCAAAGAGAAGGTGCGTGCGAGGAGTGTGCTTCAGGCAGCTTAGGACCCGCCACTGTCTCGTCTACCACGGAGGGGAATCAGGTTTGGCCAGGGTCGCCCAGCTTCATACCTGAGCTCCTACAGGTATCCTCAGCGGTTTCTGAGTACCGCAAGGAAACACAACGGGAGGAACAGGGCCCTTCCGTGGAGGCCCTTTGGGGCACAGGGACCTCTGCGTGGGATCTACTGGGTAAGTATGGCAGTACCTCAGGTAGGCCTCAGTGACCAAGGCTCTCCGGCTCACGCCTAGCTGTGAAAAGCAGTGTGGCGAACGTACGTACTGCTCCTCAGGCTGGGCCCACAGCCTAGCTTTCGCTTCTGTGAGAGCGCTGTCCCGAGTCTCTTCCTGGAGCCAGTCGTCAGCGCGGTGTCTTTTGGCACTGCAGTTCTCTCTCCGTCAAGGAGGCCGTGCGACTGACTGGCAAAGGGCGTCCGCCCAGCGCTGCTTTCGCCAGTCTCTCTGACGACTGGGCCACTCAGCCTGGGCAACCCAGAGAGGAGTACACTGCCCTAGCTATGAATGTCAAGAGCTGTCTCCAGGGGCCTGCTTACGCTAAGGTTCCTCAGAAGCCAGAGGCCGCCGTTCCGAAACGGAGAGAGGTCATCCTGAGAAACTGGTGAATGGGCTCCTACCCTGTGTGTCCCCAGGAGCGTCGCAGGGTTAAGACACTCCGTGGTGGAGTATGGCCTCATTGGAGACCCCTGCACACCCAAGTCCCCTGACGTGAAACACTGGAACTTCACCTTGAGGCCCGAGGTCACCTTTCGTTCGGCCGGAGCCGAACCTGGGGTGCCGTGGGAGGAGTTCCTAGAAGGGGATTGCCAGCACGGTTTTGGCTTTGCGAGAACACGCAGCCTCGGCCCACAACGACCGTCCTGCCGTGCAGAGACGTCGGGCCGCTAGTGCTGTTCCAGGCAGCTGTGAAGCCAAGCGCAAGGCGCCTCCAAACGGGGAGAAAGCGTCCTCTCCCCTCCGCGTCCCACGTTCAAGCTGAATGACGCAGCATGTTTCTCGGAAGGCTCTGCCGAGCTATCTAGTACAAGGGAGAGAGTGCCTGCCTCTGCCGAGAAAGGTTTTGACGTGGGGATTGCTGGACAGGCGGAAGAGCGTTCCCCAGGCCGTGCAAAGTTGAGGCCTTGGTGATTCTGGATGGTCCCAAGGGTCCAGAACTGTCCCTGGGAAAGCTGTCCTTTTCCCTCTTTTTCCGGCTGGAAGTACACCTCTGGCATCCGACTGCCGTTCGGCGACGTCCTGGGGGAGACGCCCCGGGTTCACTTGGGACGCACACTGGTGTTTCTCAGAAGAGCCCAAACTCCTCCCTGCGGGTGGGTGGGGGGCTGGGCACGCCAGCATGGAATGTAAGGCTGTTCAGAACTGCGTACCTTGAGGCCGTGTGAAGGCCGCACGAACGAGAGCTTTCGAGCGAACAGGGCAGCGCTTCGCCATCACCGTTGCACATTCACGGAGCTTAGTCAAACGAACGCATTTACTTCCTGGGGCTCCAACACAGCCGAGGAGTTGGAAGGCATACAGTGAGGGCCCTGTGACAGTTGTTACAACGAACGTGAGGGCACAGTGTCTCGTGAAATACCTTCCAGGGTTGAAGCATTCCGTTAACGCATGCCCCTCCGCTCCCTCTGGCACTCCGAGGTGTTCCTAACGGGGGAAATCTGGACTTTTGCTCGAGGCCGGGGTGGGGCGGGGGGACTCACAATTCTTCTGCCGGCGAGCTCCAGAGCGCTCCTGCTGAAGCTCCCAGCAAGGAACTGAGAGCAGCAGGCCTCACACGAGTCAACTCAGACTTCTTCTGTCACGAGTCAACTCAGACTTCTCATGGGAGGCCTTCCGGCAGCAAAGAGAAGGTGCGCGCGAGGAGTGTGCTTCAGGCAGCTTAGGACCCGCCACTGTCTCGTCTACCACGGAGGGGAATCAGGTTTGGCCAGGGTCGCCCAGCTTCATACCTGAGCTCCTACAGGTATCCTCAGCGGTTTCTGAGTACCGCAAGGAAACACAACGGGAGGAACAGGGCCCTTCCGTGGAGGCCCTTTGGGGCACAGGGACCTCTGCGTGGGATCTACTGGGTAAGTATGGCAGTACCTCAGGTAGGCCTCAGTGACCAAGGCTCTCCGGCTCACGCCTAGCTGTGAAAAGCAGTGTGGCGAACGTACGTACTGCTCCTCAGGCTGGGCCCACAGCCTAGCTTTCGCTTCTGTGAGAGCGCTGTCCCGAGTCTCTTCCTGGAGCCAGTCGTCAGCGCGGTGTCTTTTGGCACTGCAGTTCTCTCTCCGTCAAGGAGGCCGTGCGACTGACTGGCAAAGGGCGTCCGCCCAGCGCTGCTTTCGCCAGTCTCTCTGACGACTGGGCCACTCAGCCTGGGCAACCCAGAGAGGAGTACACTGCCCTAGCTATGAATGTCAAGAGCTGTCTCCAGGGGCCTGCTTACGCGAAGGTTCCTCAGAAGCCAGAGGCCGCCGTTCCGAAACGGAGAGAGGTCATCCTGAGAAACTGGTGAATGGGCTCCTACCCTGTGTGTCCCCAGGAGCGTCGCAGGGTTAAGGCACTCCGTGGTGGAGTATGGCCTCATTGGAGACCCCTGCACACCCAAGTCCCCTGACGTGAAACACTGGAACTTCACCTTGAGGCCCGAGGTCACCTTTCGTTCGGCCGGAGCCGAACCTGGGGTGCCGTGGGAGGAGTTCCTAGAAGGGGATTGCCAGCACGGTTTTGGCTTTGGGAGAACACGCAGCCTCGGCCCACAACGACCGTCCTGCCGTGCAGAGACGTCGGGCCGCTAGTGCTGTTCCAGGCAGCTGTGAAGCCAAGCGCAAGGCGCCTCCAAACGGGGAGAAAGCGTCCTCTCCCCTCCGCGTCCCACGTTCAAGCTGAATGACGCAGCATGTTTCTCGGAAGGCTCTGCCGAGCTATCTAGTACAAGGGAGAGAGTGCCTGCCTCTGCCGAGAAAGGTTTTGACGTGGGGATTACTGGACAGGCGGAAGAGCGTTCCCCAGGCCGTGCAAAGTTGAGGCCTTGGTGATTCTGGATGGTCCCAAGGGTCCAGAACTGTCCCTGGGAAAGCTGTCCTTTTCCCTCTTTTTCCGGCTGGAAGTACACCTCTGGCATCCGACTGCCGTTCGGCGACGTCCTGGGGGAGACGCCCCGGGTTCACTTGGGACGCACACTGGTGTTTCTCAGAAGAGCCCAAGTTCCTCCCTGCAGGTGGGTGGGGGGCTGGGCACACCAGCCTGGAATGTAAGGCTGTTCAGAACTGCGTACCTTGAGGCTGTGTGAAGGCCGCACGAACGAGAGCTTTCGAGCGAACAGGGCAGCGCTTCGCCATCACCGTTACACATCCACGGAGCTTAGTCAAACGAACGCATTTACTTCCTGGGGCTCCAACACAGCCGAGGAGTTGGAAGGCATACAGTGAGGGCCCTTTGACAGTTGTTACAACGAACGTGAGGGCACAGTGTCTCGTGAAATACCTTCCAGGGTTGAAGCATTCCATTAACGCATGCCCCTCCGCTCCCTCTGGCGCTCCGAGGTGTTCCTAACGGGGGAAATCTGGACTTTTGCTCGAGGCCGGGGTGGGGCGGGGGGACTCACAATTCTTCTGCCGGCGAGCTCCAGAGCGCTCCTGCTGAAGCTCCCAGCAAGGAACTGAGAGCAGCAGGCCTCACACGAGTCAACTCAGACTTCTTCTGTCACGAGTCAACTCAGACTTCTCATGGGAGGCCTTCCGGCAGCAAAGAGAAGGTGCGCGCGAGGAGTGTGCTTCAGGCAGCTTAGGACCCGCCACTGTCTCGTCTACCACGGAGGGGAATCAGGTTTGGCCAGGGTCGCCCAGCTTCATACCTGAGCTCCTACAGGTATCCTCAGCGGTTTCTGAGTACCGCAAGGAAACACAACGGGAGGAACAGGGCCCTTCCGTGGAGGCCCTTTGGGGCACAGGGACCTCTGCGTGGGATCTACTGGGTAAGTATGGCAGTACCTCAGGTAGGCCTCAGTGACCAAGGCTCTCCGGCTCACGCCTAGCTGTGAAAAGCAGTGTGGCGAACGTACGTACTGCTCCTCAGGCTGGGCCCACAGCCTAGCTTTCGCTTCTGTGAGAGCGCTGTCCCGAGTCTCTTCCTGGAGCCAGTCGTCAGCGCGGTGTCTTTTGGCACTGCAGTTCTCTCTCCGTCAAGGAGGCCGTGCGACTGACTGGCAAAGGGCGTCCGCCCAGCGCTGCTTTCGCCAGTCTCTCTGACGACTGGGCCACTCAGCCTGGGCAACCCAGAGAGGAGTACACTGCCCTAGCTATGAATGTCAAGAGCTGTCTCCAGGGGCCTGCTTACGCTAAGGTTCCTCAGAAGCCAGAGGCCGCCGTTCCGAAACGGAGAGAGGTCATCCTGAGAAACTGGTGAATGGGCTCCTACCCTGTGTGTCCCCAGGAGCGTCGCAGGGTTAAGGCACTCCGTGGTGGAGTATGGCCTCATTGGAGACCCCTGCACACCCAAGTCCCCTGACGTGAAACACTGGAACTTCACCTTGAGGCCCGAGGTCACCTTTCGTTCGGCCGGAGCCGAACCTGGGGTGCCGTGGGAGGAGTTCCTAGAAGGGGATTGCCAGCACGGTTTTGGCTTTGGGAGAACACGCAGCCTCGGCCCACAACGACCGTCCTGCCGTGCAGAGACGTCGGGCCGCTAGTGCTGTTCCAGGCAGCTTTGAAGCCAAGCGCAAGGCGCCTCCAAACGGGGAGAAAGCGTCCTCTCCCCTCCGCGTCCCACGTTCAAGCTGAATGACGCAGCATGTTTCTCGGAAGGCTCTGCCGAGCTATCTAGTACAAGGGAGAGAGTGCCTGCCTCTGCCGAGAAAGGTTTTGACGTGGGGATTGCTGGACAGGCGGAAGAGCGTTCCCCAGGCCGTGCAAAGTTGAGGCCTTGGTGATTCTGGATGGTCCCAAGGGTCCAGAACTGTCCCTGGGAAAGCTCTCCTTTTCCCTCTTTTTCCGGCTGGAAGTACACCTCTGGCATCCGACTGCCGTTCGGCGACGTCCTGGGGGAGACGCCCCGGTTTCACTTGGGATGCACACTGGTGTTTCTCAGAAGAGCCCAAGTTCCTCCCTGCGGGTGGGTGGGGGGCTGGGCACACCAGCCTGGAATGTAAGGCTGTTCAGAACTGCGTACCTTGAGGCCGTGTGAAGGCCGCACGAACGAGAGCTTTCGAGCGAACAGGGCAGCGCTTCGCCATCACCGTTGCACATCCACGGAGCTTAGTCAAACGAACGCATTTACTTCCTGGGGCTCCAACACAGCCGAGGAGTTGGAAGGCATACAGTGAGGGCCCTTTGACAGTTGTTACAACGAACGTGAGGGCACAGTGTCTCGTGAAATACCTTCCAGGGTTGAAGCATTCCGTTAACGCATGCCCCTCCGCTCCCTCTGGCACTCCGTGGTATTACTGTCGGGGGAAATCTGGACTTTTGCTCGAGGCCGGGGTGGGGCGGGGGGACTCACAATTCTTCTGCCGGCGAGCTCCAGAGCGCTCCTGCTGAAGCTCCCAGCAAGGAACTGAGAGCAGCAGGCCTCACACGAGTCAACTCAGTCTTCTTCTGTCACGAGTCAACTCAGACTTCTCATGGGAGGCCTTCCGGCAGCAAAGAGAAGGTGCGTGCGAGGAGTGTGCTTCAGGCAGCTTAGGACCCGCCACTGTCTCGTCTACCACGGAGGGGAATCAGGTTTGGCCAGGGTCGCCCAGCTTCATACCTGAGCTCCTACAGGTATCCTCAGCGGTTTCTGAGTACCGCAAGGAAACACAACGGGAGGAACAGGGCCCTTCCGTGGAGGCCCTTTGGGGCACAGGGACCTCTGCGTGGGATCTACTGGGTAAGTATGGCAGTACCTCAGGTAGGCCTCAGTGACCAAGGCTCTCCGGCTCACGCCTAGCTGTGAAAAGCAGTGTGGCGAACGTACGTACTGCTCCTCAGGCTGGGCCCACAGCCTAGCTTTCGCTTCTGTGAGAGCGCTGTCCCGAGTCTCTTCCTGGAGCCAGTCGTCAGCGCGGTGTCTTTTGGCACTGCAGTTCTCTCTCCGTCAAGGAGGCCGTGCGACTGACTGGCAAAGGGCGTCCGCCCAGCGCTGCTTTCGCCAGTCTCTCTGACGACTGGGCCACTCAACCTGGGCAACCCAGAGAGGAGTACACTGCCCTAGCTATGAATGTCAAGAGCTGTCTCCAGGGGCCTGCTTACGCTAAGGTTCCTCAGAAGCCAGAGGCCGCCGTTCCGAAACGGAGAGAGGTCATCCTGAGAAACTGGTGAATGGGCTCCTACCCTGTGTGTCCCCAGGAGCGTCGCAGGGTTAAGACACTCCGTGGTGGAGTATGGCCTCATTGGAGACCCCTGCACACCCAAGTCCCCTGACGTGAAACACTGGAACTTCACCTTGAGGCCCGAGGTCACCTTTCGTTCGGCCGGAGCCGAACCTGGGGTGCCGTGGGAGGAGTTCCTAGAAGGGGATTGCCAGCACGGTTTTGGCTTTGCGAGAACACGCAGCCTCGGCCCACAACGACCGTCCTGCCGTGCAGAGACGTCGGGCCGCTAGTGCTGTTCCAGGCAGCTGTGAAGCCAAGCGCAAGGCGCCTCCAAACGGGGAGAAAGCGTCCTCTCCCCTCCGCCTCCCACGTTCAAGCTGAATGACGCAGCATGTTTCTCGGAAGGCTCTGCCGAGCTATCTAGTACAAGGGAGAGAGTGCCTGCCTCTGCCGAGAAAGGTTTTGACGTGGGGATTGCTGGACAGGCGGAAGAGCGTTCCCCAGGCCGTGCAAAGTTGAGGCCTTGGTGATTCTGGATGGTCCCAAGGGTCCAGAACTGTCCCTGGGAAAGCTGTCCTTTTCCCTCTTTTTCCGGCTGGAAGTACACCTCTGGCATCCGACTGCCGTTCGGCGACGTCCTGGGGGAGACGCCCCGGGTTCACTTGGGACGCACACTGGTGTTTCTCAGAAGAGCCCAAACTCCTCCCTGCGGGTGGGTGGGGGGCTGGGCACGCCAGCATGGAATGTAAGGCTGTTCAGAACTGCGTACCTTGAGGCCGTGTGAAGGCCGCACGAACGAGAGCTTTCGAGCGAACAGGGCAGCGCTTCGCCATCACCGTTGCACATTCACGGAGCTTAGTCAAACGAACGCATTTACTTCCTGGGGCTCCAACACAGCCGAGGAGTTGGAAGGCATACAGTGAGGGCCCTGTGACAGTTGTTACAACGAACGTGAGGGCACAGTGTCTCGTGAAATACCTTCCAGGGTTGAAGCATTCCGTTAACGCATGCCCCTCCGCTCCCTCTGGCACTCCGAGGTGTTCCTAACGGGGGAAATCTGGACTTTTGCTCGAGGCCGGGGTGGGGCGGGGGGACTCACAATTCTTCTGCCGGCGAGCTCCAGAGCGCTCCTGCTGAAGCTCCCAGCAAGGAACTGAGAGCAGCAGGCCTCACACGAGTCAACTCAGACTTCTTCTGTCACGAGTCAACTCAGACTTCTCATGGGAGGCCTTCCGGCAGCAAAGAGAAGGTGCGCGCGAGGAGTGTGCTTCAGGCAGCTTAGGACCCGCCACTGTCTCGTCTACCACGGAGGGGAATCAGGTTTGGCCAGGGTCGCCCAGCTTCATACCTGAGCTCCTACAGGTATCCTCAGCGGTTTCTGAGTACCGCAAGGAAACACAACGGGAGGAACAGGGCCCTTCCGTGGAGGCCCTTTGGGGCACAGGGACCTCTGCGTGGGATCTACTGGGTAAGTATGGCAGTACCTCAGGTAGGCCTCAGTGACCAAGGCTCTCCGGCTCACGCCTAGCTGTGAAAAGCAGTGTGGCGAACGTACGTACTGCTCCTCAGGCTGGGCCCACAGCCTAGCTTTCGCTTCTGTGAGAGCGCTGTCCCGAGTCTCTTCCTGGAGCCAGTCGTCAGCGCGGTGTCTTTTGGCACTGCAGTTCTCTCTCCGTCAAGGAGGCCGTGCGACTGACTGGCAAAGGGCGTCCGCCCAGCGCTGCTTTCGCCAGTCTCTCTGACGACTGGGCCACTCAGCCTGGGCAACCCAGAGAGGAGTACACTGCCCTAGCTATGAATGTCAAGAGCTGTCTCCAGGGGCCTGCTTACGCTAAGGTTCCTCAGAAGCCAGAGGCCGCCGTTCCGAAACGGAGAGAGGTCATCCTGAGAAACTGGTGAATGGGCTCCTACCCTGTGTGTCCCCAGGAGCGTCGCAGGGTTAAGACACTCCGTGGTGGAGTATGGCCTCATTGGAGACCCCTGCACACCCAAGTCCCCTGACGTGAAACACTGGAACTTCACCTTGAGGCCCGAGGTCACCTTTCGTTCGGCCGGAGCCGAACCTGGGGTGCCGTGGGAGGAGTTCCTAGAAGGGGATTGCCAGCACGGTTTTGGCTTTGGGAGAACACGCATCCTCGGCCCACAACGACCGTCCTGCCGTGCAGAGTCGTCGGGCCGCTATTGCTGTTCCAGGCAGCTGTGAAGCCAAGCGCAAGGCGCCTCCAAACGGGGAGAAAGCGTCCTCTCCCCTCCGCCTCCCACGTTCAAGCTGAATGACGCAGCATGTTTCTCGGAAGGCTCTGCCGAGCTATCTAGTACAAGGGAGAGAGTGCCTGCCTCTGCCGAGAAAGGTTTTGACGTGGGGATTGCTGGACAGGCGGAAGAGCGTTCCCCAGGCCGTGCAAAGTTGAGGCCTTGGTGATTCTGGATGGTCCCAAGGGTCCAGAACTGTCCCTGGGAAAGCTGTCCTTTTCCCTCTTTTTCCGGCTGGAAGTACACCTCTGGCATCCGACTGCCGTTCGGCGACGTCCTGGGGGAGACGCCCCGGTTTCACTTGGGACGCACACTGGTGTTTCTCAGAAGAGCCCAAACTCCTCCCTGTGGGTGGGTGGGGGGCTGGGCACGCCACCATGGAATGTAAGGCTGTTCAGAACTGCGTACCTTGAGGCCGTGTGAAGGCCGCACGAACGAGAGCTTTCGAGCGAACAGGGCAGCGCTTCGCCATCACCGTTGCACATTCACGGAGCTTAGTCAAACGAACGCATTTACTTCCTGGGGCTCCAACACAGCCGAGGAGTTGGAAGGCATACAGTGAGGGCCCTGTGACAGTTGTTACAACGAACGTGAGGGCACAGTGTCTCGTGAAATACCTTCCAGGGTTGAAGCATTCCGTTAACGCATGCCCCTCCGCTCCCTCTGGCACTCCGAGGTGTTCCTAACGGGGGAAATCTGGACTTTTGCTCGAGGCCGGGGTGGGGCGGGGGGACTCACAATTCTTCTGCCGGCGAGCTCCAGAGCGCTCCTGCTGAAGCTCCCAGCAAGGAACTGAGAGCAGCAGGCCTCACACGAGTCAACTCAGACTTCTTCTGTCACGAGTCAACTCAGACTTCTCATGGGAGGCCTTCCGGCAGCAAAGAGAAGGTGCGCGCGAGGAGTGTGCTTCAGGCAGCTTAGGACCCGCCACTGTCTCGTCTACCACGGAGGGGAATCAGGTTTGGCCAGGGTCGCCCAGCTTCATACCTGAGCTCCTACAGGTATCCTCAGCGGTTTCTGAGTACCGCAAGGAAACACAACGGGAGGAACAGGGCCCTTCCGTGGAGGCCCTTTGGGGCACAGGGACCTCTGCGTGGGATCTACTGGGCAAGTATGGCAGTACCTCAGGTAGGCCTCAGTGACCAAGGCTCTCCGGCTCACGCCTAGCTGTGAAAAGCAGTGTGGCAAACGTACGTACTGCTCCTCAGGCTGGGCCCACAGCCTAGCTTTCGCTTCTGTGAGAGCGCTGTCCCGAGTCTCTTCCTGGAGCCAGTCGTCAGCGCGGTGTCTTTTGGCACTGCAGTTCTCTCTCCGTCAAGGAGGCCGTGCGACTGACTGGCAAAGGGCGTCCGCCCAGCGCTGCTTTCGCCAGTCTCTCTGACGACTGGGCCACTCAGCCTGGGCAACCCAGAGAGGAGTACACTGCCCTAGCTATGAATGTCAAGAGCTGTCTCCAGGGGCCTGCTTACGCTAAGGTTCCTCAGAAGCCAGAGGCCGCCGTTCCGAAACGGAGAGAGGTCATCCTGAGAAACTGGTGAATGGGCTCCTACCCTGTGTGTCCCCAGGAGCGTCGCAGGGTTAAGGCACTCCGTGGTGGAGTATGGCCTCATTGGAGACCCCTGCACACCCAAGTCCCCTGACGTGAAACACTGGAACTTCACCTTGAGGCCCGAGGTCACCTTTCGTTCGGCCGGAGCCGAACCTGGGGTGCCGTGGGAGGAGTTCCTAGAAAGGGATTGCCAGCACGGTTTTGGTTTTGGGAGAACGCGCAGCCTCGGCCCACAACGACAGTCCTGCCGTGCAGAGACGTCGTCGGGCCGCTAGTGCTGTTCCAGGCAGCTGTGAAGCCAAGCGCAAGGCGCCTCCAAACGGGGAGAAAGCGTCCTCTCCCCTCCGCGTCCCACGTTCAAGCTGAATGACGCAGCATGTTTCTCGGAAGGCTCTGCCGAGCTATCTAGTACAAGGGAGAGAGTGCCTGCCTCTGCCGAGAAAGGTTTTGACGTGGGGATTGCTGGACAGGCGGAAGAGCGTTCCCCAGGCCGTGCAAAGTTGAGGCCTTGGTGATTCTGGATGGTCCCAAGGGTCCAGAACTGTCCCTGGGAAAGCTGTCCTTTTCCCTCTTTTTCCGGCTGGAAGTACACCTCTGGCATCCGACTGCCGTTCGGCGACGTCCTGGGGGAGACGCCCCGGGTTCACTTGGGACGCACACTGGTGTTTCTCAGAAGAGCCCAAACTCCTCCCTGCGGGTGGGTGGGGGGCTGGGCACGCCAGCATGGAATGTAAGGCTGTTCAGAACTGCGTACCTTGAGGCCGTGTGAAGGCCGCACGAACGAGAGCTTTCGAGCGAACAGGGCAGCGCTTCGCCATCACCGTTGCACATTCACGGAGCTTAGTCAAACGAACGCATTTACTTCCTGGGGCTCCAACACAGCCGAGGAGTTGGAAGGCATACAGTGAGGGCCCTGTGACAGTTGTTACAACGAACGTGAGGGCACAGTGTCTCGTGAAATACCTTCCAGGGTTGAAGCATTCCGTTAACGCATGCCCCTCCGCTCCCTCTGGCGCTCCGAGGTGTTCCTAACGGGGGAAATCTGGACTTTTGCTCGAGGCCGGGGTGGGGCGGGGGGACTCACAATTCTTCTGCCGGCGAGCTCCAGAGCGCTCCTGCTGAAGCTCCCAGCAAGGAACTGAGAGCAGCAGGCCTCACACGAGTCAACTCAGACTTCTTCTGTCACGAGTCAACTCAGACTTCTCATGGGAGGCCTTCCGGCAGCAAAGAGAAGGTGCGCGCGAGGAGTGTGCTTCAGGCAGCTTAGGACCCGCCACTGTCTCGTCTACCACGGAGGGGAATCAGGTTTGGCCAGGGTCGCCCAGCTTCATACCTGAGCTCCTACAGGTATCCTCAGCGGTTTCTGAGTACCGCAAGGAAACACAACGGGAGGAACAGGGCCCTTCCGTGGAGGCCCTTTGGGGCACAGGGACCTCTGCGTGGGATCTACTGGGTAAGTATGGCAGTACCTCAGGTAGGCCTCAGTGACCAAGGCTCTCCGGCTCACGCCTAGCTGTGAAAAGCAGTGTGGCGAACGTACGTACTGCTCCTCAGGCTGGGCCCACAGCCTAGCTTTCGCTTCTGTGAGAGCGCTGTCCCGAGTCTCTTCCTGGAGCCAGTCGTCAGCGCGGTGTCTTTTGGCACTGCAGTTCTCTCTCCGTCAAGGAGGCCGTGCGACTGACTGGCAAAGGGCGTCCGCCCAGCGCTGCTTTCGCCAGTCTCTCTGACGACTGGGCCACTCAGCCTGGGCAACCCAGAGAGGAGTACACTGCCCTAGCTATGAATGTCAAGAGCTGTCTCCAGGGGCCTGCTTACGCTAAGGTTCCTCAGAAGCCAGAGGCCGCCGTTCCGAAACGGAGAGAGGTCATCCTGAGAAACTGGTGAATGGGCTCCTACCCTGTGTGTCCCCAGGAGCGTCGCAGGGTTAAGGCACTCCGTGGTGGAGTATGGCCTCATTGGAGACCCCTGCACACCCAAGTCCCCTGACGTGAAACACTGGAACTTCACCTTGAGGCCCGAGGTCACCTTTCGTTCGGCCGGAGCCGAACCTGGGGTGCCGTGGGAGGAGTTCCTAGAAGGGGATTGCCAGCACGGTTTTGGCTTTGGGAGAACACGCAGCCTCGGCCCACAACGACCGTCCTGCCGAGCAGAGACGTCGGGCCGCTAGTGCTGTTCCAGGCAGCTGTGAAGCCAAGCGCAAGGCGCCTCCAAACGGGGAGAAAGCGTCCTCTCCCCTCCGCCTCCCACGTTCAAGCTGAATGACGCAGCATGTTTCTCGGAAGGCTCTGCCGAGCTATCTAGTACAAGGGAGAGAGTGCCTGCCTCTGCCGAGAAAGGTTTTGACGTGGGGATTGCTGGACAGGCGGAAGAGCGTTCCCCAGGCCGTGCAAAGTTGAGGCCTTGGTGATTCTGGATGGTCCCAAGGGTCCAGAACTGTCCCTGGGAAAGCTGTCCTTTTCCCTCTTTTTCCGGCTGGAAGTACACCTCTGGCATCCGACTGCCGTTCGGCGACGTCCTGGGGGAGACGCCCCGGTTTCACTTGGGACGCACACTGGTGTTTCTCAGAAGAGCCCAAGTTCCTCCCTGCGGGTGGGTGGGGGGCTGGGCACACCAGCATGGAATGTAAGGCTGTTCAGAACTGCGTACCTTGAGGCCGTGTGAAGGCCGAACGAACGAGAGCTTTCGAGAGAACAGGGCAGCGCTTCGCCATCACCGTTACACATCCACGGAGCTTAGTCAAACGAACGGATTTACTTCCTGGGGCTCCAACACAGCCGAGGAGTTGGAAGGCATACAGTGAGGGCCCTGTGACAGTTGTTACAACGAACGTGAGTGCACAGTGTCTCGTGAAATACCTTCCAGGGTGGAAGCATTCCGTTAACGCATGCCCCTCCGCTCCCTCTGGCACTCCGAGGTGTTCCTAACGGGGGAAATCTGGACTTTTGCTCGAGGCCGGGGTGGGGCGGGGGGCTCACAATTCTTCTGCCGGCGAGCTCCAGAGCGCTCCTGCTGAAGCTCCCAGCAAGGAACTGAGAGCAGCAGGCCTCACACGAGTCAACTCAGACTTCTTCTGTCACGAGTCAACTCAGACTTCTCATGGGAGGCCTTCCGGCAGCAAAGAGAAGGTGCGCGCGAGGAGTGTGCTTCAGGCAGCTTAGGACCCGCCACTGTCTCGTCTACCACGGAGGGGAATCAGGTTTGGCCAGGGTCGCCCAGCTTCATACCTGAGCTCCTACAGGTATCCTCAGCGGTTTCTGAGTACCGCAAGGAAACACAACGGGAGGAACAGGGCCCTTCCGTGGAGGCCCTTTGGGGCACAGGGACCTCTGCGTGGGATCTACTGGGCAAGTATGGCAGTACCTCAGGTAGGCCTCAGTGACCAAGGCTCTCCGGCTCACGCCTAGCTGTGAAAAGCAGTGTGGCAAACGTACGTACTGCTCCTCAGGCTGGGCCCACAGCCTAGCTTTCGCTTCTGTGAGAGCGCTGTCCCGAGTCTCTTCCTGGAGCCAGTCGTCAGCGCGGTGTCTTTTGGCACTGCAGTTCTCTCTCCGTCAAGGAGGCCGTGCGACTGACTGGCAAAGGGCGTCCGCCCAGCGCTGCTTTCGCCAGTCTCTCTGACGACTGGGCCACTCAGCCTGGGCAACCCAGAGAGGAGTACACTGCCCTAGCTATGAATGTCAAGAGCTGTCTCCAGGGGCCTGCTTACGCTAAGGTTCCTCAGAAGCCAGAGGCCGCCGTTCCGAAACGGAGAGAGGTCATCCTGAGAAACTGGTGAATGGGCTCCTACCCTGTGTGTCCCCAGGAGCGTCGCAGGGTTAAGGCACTCCGTGGTGGAGTATGGCCTCATTGGAGACCCCTGCACACCCAAGTCCCCTGACGTGAAACACTGGAACTTCACCTTGAGGCCCGAGGTCACCTTTCGTTCGGCCGGAGCCGAACCTGGGGTGCCGTGGGAGGAGTTCCTAGAAGGGGATTGCCAGCACGGTTTTGGTTTTGGGAGAACGCGCAGCCTCGGCCCACAACGACAGTCCTGCCGTGCAGAGACGTCGTCGGGCCGCTAGTGCTGTTCCAGGCAGATGTGAAGCCAAGCGCAAGGCGCCTCCAAACGGGGAGAAAGCGTCCTCTCCCCTCCGCGTCCCACGTTCAAGCTGAATGACGCAGCATGTTTCTCGGAAGGCTCTGCCGAGCTATCTAGTACAAGGGAGAGAGTGCCTGCCTCTGCCGAGAAAGGTTTTGACGTGGGGATTGCTGGACAGGCGGAAGAGCGTTCCCCAGGCCGTGCAAAGTTGAGGCCTTGGTGATTCTGGATGGTCCCAAGGGTCCAGAACTGTCCCTGGGAAAGCTGTCCTTTTCCCTCTTTTTCCGGCTGGAAGTACACCTCTGGCATCCGACTGCCGTTCGGCGACGTCCTGGGGGAGACGCCCCGGGTTCACTTGGGACGCACACTGGTGTTTCTCAGAAGAGCCCAAACTCCTCCCTGCGGGTGGGTGGGGGGCTGGGCACGCCAGCATGGAATGTAAGGCTGTTCAGAACTGCGTACCTTGAGGCCGTGTGAAGGCCGCACGAACGAGAGCTTTCGAGCGAACAGGGCAGCGCTTCGCCATCACCGTTGCACATTCACGGAGCTTAGTCAAACGAACGCATTTACTTCCTGGGGCTCCAACACAGCCGAGGAGTTGGAAGGCATACAGTGAGGGCCCTGTGACAGTTGTTACAACGAACGTGAGGGCACAGTGTCTCGTGAAATACCTTCCAGGGTTGAAGCATTCCGTTAACGCATGCCCCTCCGCTCCCTCTGGCGCTCCGAGGTGTTCCTAACGGGGGAAATCTGGACTTTTGCTCGAGGCCGGGGTGGGGCGGGGGGACTCACAATTCTTCTGCCGGCGAGCTCCAGAGCGCTCCTGCTGAAGCTCCCAGCAAGGAACTGAGAGCAGCAGGCCTCACACGAGTCAACTCAGACTTCTTCTGTCACGAGTCAACTCAGACTTCTCATGGGAGGCCTTCCGGCAGCAAAGAGAAGGTGCGCGCGAGGAGTGTGCTTCAGGCAGCTTAGGACCCGCCACTGTCTCGTCTACCACGGAGGGGAATCAGGTTTGGCCAGGGTCGCCCAGCTTCATACCTGAGCTCCTACAGGTATCCTCAGCGGTTTCTGAGTACCTCAAGGAAACACAACGGGAGGAACAGGGCCCTTCCGTGGAGGCCCTTTGGGGCACAGGGACCTCTGCGTGGGGTCTACTGGGTAAGTATGGCAGTACCTCAGGTAGGCCTCAGTGACCAAGGCTCTCCGGCTCACGCCTAGCTTGTAAAGCAGTGTGGCGAACGTACGTACTGCTCCTCAGGCTGGGCCCACAGCCTAGCTTTCGCTTCTGTGAGAGCGCTGTCCCGAGTCTCTTCCTGGAGCCAGTCGTCAGCGCGGTGTCTTTTGGCACTGCAGTTCTCTCTCAGTCAAGGAGGCCGTGCGACTGACTGGCAAAGGGCGTCCGCCCAGCGCTGCTTTCGCCAGTCTCTCTGACGACTGGGCCACTCAACCTGGGCAACCCAGAGAGGAGTACACTGCCCTAGCTATGAATGTCAAGAGCTGTCTCCAGGGGCCTGCTTACGCTAAGGTTCCTCAGAAGCCAGAGGCCGCCGTTCCGGCACGGAGAGAGGTCATCCTGCGAAACTGGTGAATGGGCTCCTACCCTGTGTGTCCCCAGGAGCGTCGCAGGGTTAAGGCACTCCGTGGTGGAGTATGGCCTCATTGGAGACCCCTGCACACCCAAGTCCCCTGACGTGAAACACTGGAACTTCACCTTGAGGCCCGAGGTCACCTTTCGTTCGGCCGGAGCCGAACCTGGGGTGCCGTGGGAGGAGTTCCTAGAAAGGGATTGCCAGCACGGTTTTGGCTTTGGGAGAACGCGCAGCCTCGGCCCACAACGACAGTCCTGCCGTGCAGAGACGTCGTCGGGCCGCTAGTGCTGTTCCAGGCAGCTGTGAAGCCAAGCGCAAGGCGCCTCCAAACGGGGAGAAAGCGTCCTCTCCCCTCCGCGTCCCACGTTCAAGCTGAATGACGCAGCATGTTTCTCAGAAGGCTCTGCCGAGCTATCTAGTACAAGGGAGAGAGTGCCTGCCTCTGCCGAGAAAGGTTTTCACGTGGGGATTGCTGGACAGGCGGAAGAGCGTTCCCCAGGCCGTGCAAAGTTGAGGCCTTGGTGATTCTGGATGGTCCCAAGGGTCCAGAACTGTCCCTGGGAAAGCTGTCCTTTTCCCTCTATTTCCGGC